>NW_019154159.1:374145-382835 GCF_002288905.1 Enhydra lutris kenyoni
TCACATCGCGGACACTTCGGGGTATCATGTCTACAGGTGGGCGGGAGTGGGGAGGCTGCACGTTCATCAGATTTCCCTAAGACTACCCCAAAAAAGTTTAAAAACCACTGTGTCCCTACAAACAAAAACCAAACCAGAAGTAGAGAATCCTCCTCTCCCTTCTCCAGCATCATCCAGAATTCTTCCTGCTCCCTCTACTCAAAATCACGTTTTATGGATGTTATTTTAAGATTTTTTTTTATTTATTTATTTGACAGAGAGATCACAAGTAGACAGAGAGGCAGGCAGAGAGAGAGGGAAGCAGGCTCCCTGCTGAGCAGAGAGCCCGACGGGGGACTCGATCCTAGGACCCCGAGATCAGGACCCAAGCCGAAGGCAGCGGCTCAACCCACTGAGCCACCCAGGCGCCCATGGATGTTATTTTAAATCATCTCTGACTCCCACACCCTGGCGCAGGCCTGCGGCATCACGGCCCTAGCCCGTACCCCTGGAGTCGGTGCCTCTCCTAAAACCGTCCTCCAGGCCCTGACTCCACGAAGGTTACACTCGAGTGAGAGAGAAGACGGTCAACAAGTAAACTGGTGAATAGGATGACTTCAAACTAAAGAGGGCCATGGGGAGGTATGAGCTGAGGACCCGGAGAAGGCCTCTCTCTGGTCAACAGCAACAGCATCCTTGGCAACCCTGTCCCCGGCAGGACCTCTTTAATGTCTTGATAGGCTGCCGGCCTCATAGGGCTGTTGTGAGCTGTAAAGGAAATTATTTTGTCCAGTGAGTATAACAATGCCTGGAACACAGCAGTGCTGTCAGGACTGTCATGTTTACTAACAGACCAGTTTGCCCCATTATTCAAGGTTTATATGTGATATTCTAGCTAGAAGTGAATCCCTCAAGGCTCAAATTTCCTCTGACTTTGCCTTTCATTCATTATGAATTCATAAGATTCTTCTGAATGCCAAGCACAGTGCTAAACCCTCGGGAATATAAATGACCAAGGTATAATGCCGGCACTCGACAAAGAATCTTCTAGAACCCTCTAGATCTTTCTAATCCTCTAGGATTGATCATGTTACTTTTATCCTCCAAGCATTCTGTAATTACTTGATTTCTCACTGAAACTCATGAAAATGAGTTTGTTTCCAAGTGCCTGCATTTTTGTATTGTGTTATTCTAATTTATATGTTGGTTATTAATTTTTTAAAAAGATTTTATTTATTTGACAGAAAGAGATCACAAGTAGATAGAGAGACAGGCAGATAGAGAGGGGGAAGCAGACTCCCTGTTAAGCAGAGAGCCCGATGCAGGGCTTGATCTCAGGACCCTGGGATCATGACCTGAGCCGACAGCAGAGGCTTTAACTCACTGAGCCACCCACGCGCCCCTTAATTGTTGTTTTTTAAAGATTTTATTTTTATTTGTCAGAGAGAGAGAGAACACAAGCAGGGAGAGCGGCAGGCAGAGGAAGAAGCAGGTTCCCAGCTAAGCAAGGAGCCCAATTCAGAACTCAATTCCAGGACCCCGCGATCATGACCTAAGCCAAAGGCAGACACCCAACTGACTGAGCTACCCAGCCATCCCTTAATTGTTGGTTTTATGTAATATTTGCTCTGGAGTCAGATGTGTACTGTAGTTTGTTTTGTTTTCTTTTTAATTTGAAGCTTTCTTTATAGTCTAATGTTATCGGTTCCCAGTTATTCTGTTTGTAGGACACAGAATTTAGTATATAAGTTATTAAGTGAGCCTTTTATTATAGTTTGATATAGTCTCATTTTGCAAATGCCAAAAGTAGGTGTTAAAATCTTTACAACTGTTGTTTCCAGCAGTTTTAAACTTTTTTGGTTTTACATATTTTAACATTTTTTTAGCATGTCAAGGTTCCGATTATTTTTAATCCCTTTATTAAGAATTACATTTGACCCATTTCATGTTTTTGTCTTAAATTCTACCTTGCTAGATGGTAATATAACTCACATAGTTGCCCATCCTTTAAAAATGTGCATTGCAAAAATTTTCGAAAATACAGAAAAACAGAATAGTGAATGAGCCAACCTAGATTTGTTAATTAGGATTTTTTCACATTTGCTCCAATAATCCATTTATCCTTTCATTTTTCTGAAGTATTTTAAAGTAATTCCAGACATCACATCATTGCACCCCAGGAGACATTCACATACTTCAATATTAATCTAATTATCTTTTTTAAAGATTTTATTTGTTTATTTCTGAGAGAGAGAACGCATGCACAGGCAGGCAGAGTCAGAGAGAGAAGCAGGCTCCCTGCCGAGCAAGGAGCCCAATTCGGGACTCGATTCCAGGACCCTGGGATCATGACCTGAGCCAAAGGCAGCAGCTGAACCGACTGAGCCACCCAGCGCCCCTCTAATTATCTTTTCACAGTTGATGGGCGCAAACCAGTATCCAAGTAAGGTCACACACAATATTCAGCTTCTTTTAACCTAAAGCTGTCCCTGCCTTCCGTCTTACATTACCCCACACCACTGACTTGTTGAAAAACAAAGGTCAAGTGTCCCATATTTTGGATTTATCTTTACTTTATGGTGCCATTTAACTTGTTCCTCTATCCCGGCTATTTCCTCTAAATTAGAAGTTAGTTTTAATGCCTCCGTTAAAGTCAGGTTCAACTTTTTGGCAACAACAAAACAAAACAACTTTCAAATGGTGCTGCGTACTTAATACCGTGTATCAGAAGGTACAGCCGATAGGCTTGGCATCAGGAGTTGAGAACCTGCTCACAGTCAAGTTCTTCACCAACTTCACCAAGAAAGAACTTCACCAAGTTCTTTCATATTATGGTTTCATCCTCTGAGAAGCTTGGCCTAAAAAACTATTTCATTAGGAATTACAAAATAGTGACTTCTGATGTTACCCTTTTTTTCACATTTATTGGCTGGAATACTTTGTAAAGAACTTTCATGAATTATGTCTGCTAGTTTATCCTGAAACAGTTGTTTAAAAAGGCAGGGTATATACGTAATATCTTTTCTTTCAGTGCCAGTTTTTTCAATGAACTGGAACCCTTGAGATAGATAGATAGATAGATAGATGTGTGTGTGTGTATATATATATATACAGACACACACACAGATATATATATATATATATATTATATATATATATATATTTTTTTATATATATATATATTTTTTTTAAAGGATGGACAGCTTGTGGTTGGATTTTGGGTTGACCCAGTATGAAAATTTGCCTAATAGGGGTCTCCCCTGATTCATCTTTATCCTAAATGTTTGATTCTGGATTCTGTATTTATGCTACTTTGTGGATTTCTATCTTTACCTTTTGCTATATAGGATGTACTCTTGGGGCGCCTGGGTGGCTCAGTCAGTTAAGTGTCTGCCTTTGGCTCAGATCATGATCCCAGGGTCCTGGGATCCAGCCCCACATTTGGCTCCCATGCTCTTTCTCTCTCAAATAAATCTTAAAAAAATAAATAAATAAAAAGTACTTTTTTCTCTAGTGATTTGAAAAGCATAATCCCATTTTACTAGTGATTATTTTTTTTAAGATTTTAAGTTATCTCTACATCCAACACAGGGCATGAACTCACAACCCCAAGATCAAGAATCACACACTCTACTGAGCCAGCCAGGCACGAGACTAGTGATCATTCTCAATGTAAAATTAATGCATGCTCAATGCCAAAATTTCAAACAGCCCAGGAGAGTACACAGTTTAAAAGTGCCCCAATCCTACGCAAATGCCTTGGATGGAGAGCATGTCCAGTCGTTCACTAGTATCTCTTCCAGTAAGTCTTCCAAAGGGTCTCCCTCCAATGCTAGGGAACCCTGCTACAAAACTTCCTGGGGACCAGTGTTGGGTCCTTCCTTGAACAAGTTCTAACCCCACTCCAAAAGCAAATTGAACGGCTTTTTCTTAGATTCCCCATGTTTTACATTCGGAATCCTTCGATCTTTAGTAGGATGGCTCACTGCCAGTTCAGTGACTCACAGCAGAGAGAGGGAATGTCACCCATTTCTGTTTTGTGCACTGAAGGCCTTCTAGCACATACACTGCTGTAACTAAAGCAGCTCTAAGAGGAACACACCTTGCCCCTCAACCACACTTTACCTTCAACACAGTACCTGCCCCTATAACCAGGGGTGATGGGGCCCAGGCTCCCCTCTACTTATGTCCTTTAAGACCACATGGCTTTCTAGGTGCTATCAGCCATTGTCACTCTCCTCTAGTCCATCTGCCACCTTTGGTAGCAATGTCAAAAGGCTGCTGGTCAGTGCATACTGCCCTTGCTCTTCCAAGTTTTTCCTACAGGATCTAAGCCTTATTAGGTCAGATGCCTCTGCCAGGAACACTTGCTTACCTAGAACCTTCCCAGGTTATCTCATCATAATCATTCTCATTATAATCCTGAGGTTTGTGAATGAGAAAAGGCAAGTCCTAAGGCAGTGAACAAGTAGTCTAAAACCAACAATTCAATGCTCAGAGAGAGTAAAGGGGTAGGCAGACCAGGTCCTCTGACTTCAAGGGCAATAGAATGCCTTCTACCGCCTCACCTTATTGTTTTTCTTTTTTTTTTTTTTAAGATTTTATTTATTTGAGAGAGAGAGAGAGACAGTGAGAGAGAGCACCAGCGAGGAGGTCAGAGAGAAGCAGACTCCCCGTGGAGCTGGGAGCCCGATGCGGGACTCGATCCCAGGACTCCAGGATCATGACCTGAGCCAAAGGTAGTTGTCCAACCAACTGAGCCACCCAGGCGTCCCTGTTTGTTGTTTTTTTTTTTTTAAGATTTTTACTTATTTATTTGACAGAGAGAGAGATCACAAGTAGGCAGAGCGGCAGGCAGAGAGAGAGGGAAAGCAAGCTCCCTGCTGAGCAGAGAGTCTGATGCGGGGCTCAATCCCAGGACCCCGAGATCATGACCTGGGCCAAAGGCAGAGGCTTAACCCACTGAGCCATCCAGGCGCCCCAATTTTTTTTTTTAAGTCATCTCTACACCCAATGTGGGGCTCAAACTTGTGACCCCAAGATACAAAGTCACATGCCGTCTACCCACTGGGTCAGCTGGGTGCCTGCACCTCACCTTACCTTATACCTCCTGTACTTGTTGCCACTGCTCTGGAGTCCTGCCAACTAGGATCAACAGCAGGAATTTCTTAAATGAAATGATGGAATTGAAATAATTTTCCGTGTTCGAATACAAAGCTGTAACCATTTTAAGCCTGTGACAAAATTTCGTTTTACACATTTATGCTGAGCAGCTGAAGCACAGAAAAGGAGATCCCTGCTGCGACTTGCCCGGCTGTCACATCTGCAATTTGGGCCGTCTGTCCCTGCGACTGACTTATGGACGAGTACAAGGGAGCCCCACTTAGGAACCAGTGGTTTGAAAGCAAAGAGGAAGTTCAAGGGAATTAGATGATTCCTCTTAACATACTCCAGTGAAATGCAGTCATCAGCCCTACTGCAATTTGTTAAGATTTCAGCAGCCCGGGGCGCCTGGGTGGCTCAGTCTTTAAGTGTCTGCCTTCCGCTCAGGTCATGATCCCAGGGTCCTGGCATCATGCCCCACTTCAGGCTCTCTGCTCAGCGGGGAGCCTGCTTCTCCCTCCCCCACTCCTCCTGCTTGTGTTCCCTCTCTTGCTGTGTCTCTGTCAAATAAATAAAATTTTTTAAAAAAGATTTCAGCAGCCCTGGGGGCTACCTGGCTCCTGTACACCCTAACCGTTAGGTAACTAGACCAGCACACAGCTGCAGGCTCAGCTTTCCATCTTAACAAAAAGTCCACTTGCAGTGGTGGCATCTCCGAGTCGTAACTGTCTCAGCTGCAAAGGAGCAGACACACAGCACTGTATCCATTATTTTTAATGTCCAGCGTTTATAATACGAGGGCCAGAGCTCTCTCCCCACCTCAAGTTTATAAGTTTTCGATTGGCTTGTGAGGCCAGTAGGGATACTTCTTCTTGTCTAATTTGGTTTCTGGGAAGGCTTCATTCAGGTCCTCAATGGTCATCTGATCAAATGGAATTATGTTCCTTAGCTTCTCCAGCTGCAAAGAGGGGGATTGTGTTAAGGTAAACGGGGCCACAGAGATGCAAAAAAGAATCCGAGGTAGGTTACTGCCACTAGGTGACAGATGTGTGGCCATGAGGGAGAGAAAACATCTTACAAGCAAAGGCCAAGGCTGATCCTTACCTGTTTTTCGTATTCCACAATCCTGGCCTTTGAGAGAGACAAAAACTCAGCACAACTTTTCACCTTAAAAAGAGAAGAGAGACATTCTGTTTTGAAACCAAGTTGTAGTGTCCTGACCCTGAGGCTCCCAAAACAGAAGTCCCAGAGCCCACCTGGCTTTCCCACTCTGTATGGAGAACACAGGGCCGCCCCGATGCCTGGGGGGTCCTTGCTTTGTGAGGCACATGACAGCTTTTCCTGAATTCACAAAGAGCCCCCTACAGGAGAGCTAGCTAATGATAGCAGGACCAGGGTTCGTCATTCGTCAGCAAGTTACTCATCGAGACAACCTACGAGATGCCTGTGTTTCACAGGGGCCGGTTAGTGAATGTCAGGACAAGCCGCCTGACCACCTAGCCTGACTTCCCTTTGGTGGAGCCACCTGGCTTCCCACATTTGGCTTTCAGACTTTCAAGCAAATGGTTAGGTGTCTGAATACTACCTTGGATAATGTCCCTACCCAATTCTGACTCCTTATTTTTAACAGCATTGTTGAAGTTTTAAGTGGCCTACAATAAGATACAAATACTGAAAAAATGCTACTGGAGAAGTTCTGATATATGTATCCACCTGTGAAACCATCACCACCATCAAGACAGTGAACAAATTTATCAGCCCCCTGCCTCCCATTCCCAGCCAACTACTCAAGCACTGCCGCCATAGATTACTTGCATTTTCTAGAGTTTTATTTTATTACTCCTTTTAATTCCCTCTACCTTAACCTAACTTCTAAGAAATACAGAGCCATTAGGAAATACAGTTTTAGAATAAAGAATAGTCTCAACTACTTACATCTTCTTTTTCTTCAGCGTCCACCTGAACAGTGTATTTATCCTCTGGCACAGGAATCTTCAGGGCATTGAACTACAAACACAGGAACAGTTGTTATTAATGTATCTGGGAGTCCAAAGAAAGGGCTCCAAGACTCCCATCCTTACAGACAAAAACACACTCTCTATCCCGAGAGGAAACCAGTATGCATCTGAAGTATTGCAGTGAAAAGAATATTAGCCTGAGAACAGGAGCTGAACGTTCTTAGTCCTGTCACTAACTAGACAATTCTTTATTACCATGAATTTCAGTTTCTTCGTCTGAAAAGGACAGGTGGAATAGAGGACCTAAAAAATGGCCTCCTAGAAACTTGTAGTTCTGAAGAAACGGATTTCTCTTTCAAATGAAACCCTAATGGACTACCTGGCAGAAGTAACGTTTATATAATGGTGACGAAGATAGGTCTCCTTAGAAGACTGCTTGGCCCCATGGCCCCAGCACAGAACACTTTACCAGGCGCAGAGTAGGCCTTCGAAAAGCCATGTGTCCAATGAATAAATAAATAGTGGATGCTGAGGTTCAACATGTAAATGTCAGAGGAGGCTAGGTGGACGAGAAATTTAGCCAAAAGACAGAGTCAAAAGTGAGAAGAGAAAGGAAGAAAACAGTGAAAGGGTAGAAAAGATGTAAGGGAGACAGGTGAAGGGCTAAAAAAAACAACTGAGGAAGTGTTGGAATGGAAACACTTAAATCCACAGCCCTCTGTCTCCCTGATTAATAACATACTAAACTGTTTCTTTGGATAGGAAACTTGCTAAGTGAAGACCCTGAATTCTCTGCACATATTTACCATATATCTACACCCATCTTTCCCGAACTTCCTTTGGGCTCGGACTGCTAACAGCACCCTTGTTTCCATGCTGTCATCCTGCATCTCTAACCGCTACTGTTCTGCTCCGCACTCGCAAGCCACACTATGAGACCAGTGCTTTAGCTGCCTGAGTCTCACCTTCTTCTCAAAGTCATCGACCAAGCCAGCCTTCGCCACATTGGCCTTATAGTAAGCCCAGTCGATAGCAGGGGGTTTCTCAGGGAGAGTAGCCAACCTGCTCACATGGAAAAGCAGAAGTTAAAATTGGTCTATGAGCAACAGAAAATTCACACAGTACGTTCCTTATTCCTATGGCCTAGAGTTCTCATCATAGTTTTCTCTAGGAGAGAGATCATAAGAATGCCAAAAAACTACTTTCATTTGGAAACATGCATGCTTTAAAAAAAAAAAAAAAAGATTTATTTATTTATTTATTTAAGAGAGAGCGTCTTCAAGTAGGGAGAGAAGCAGAGGGAGAGAATCTCAAGCAGACTCCCTGCTGAGCACAGACCTGACCTGGAACTCTTGAAATCATGACCTGAGCCAAAACCGAGAGTCGGAAGCTTAACTGACCAAGCCACCCAGGCACCCCTATGTGTGGATTTCATATAGCAGAAGAACATCAGAAACTGGTATGTAGGGGCGCCTGGGTGGCTCAGTGGGTTAAAGCCTCTGCCTCTGGCTCAGGTCATGATCCCAGGGTCCTGGGATCGAGCCCTGCCTTGGGCTCTCTGCTCAGCGGGGAGCCTGCTTCCTCCTCTCTCTCTGCCTGCCTCTCTGCCTACTTGTGATTTCTGTCAAATAAATAAATAAAATCTTAAAA
>NW_019154159.1:382935-505960 GCF_002288905.1 Enhydra lutris kenyoni
GTCAAATAAATAAATAAAATCTTAAAAAAAAAAAACCAAAAAAAAACAGGAATTGGTATGTAATTCCAAATCACTGTTTTGCTTCCACACTTAGTAGCAAGTTAAGCAGGTCCCTGTTCGAATGGTACTGACTTGGAGGTAAGTGTCTCATTCCAAGATTTCAGGGAGTTAGCAATGGCCTTCTGGTTTCGGGGTATGATCTCCCCAAAAGCTACCCAATCAATGGTTTTTAGAGCAAGTTTTCGCCCAGCCATCTTGAGATCCTGCAAAATAAAACAGGTCAGATCAAAACAGGGCTTTTACGGAGAATCCTTTAAAAGGCACCTTAGAAACATGCAAACCTTTAAGAAATAGATCAGCATCCTGACAACTTGAGGAGTACCTTTATCAACTAAAGGAATCAGGATTACTAAAAAAGGATAGTTTAGCTTTTCAAATTCAAGGCATGCAACAACCTGGCATATAGCTATATCATTTCCTCCAAGATTGTCCCCCTCTATTCCCCAACTCCTACTCATCCTTAAAAAGCCCAGTTTTCTAGTGTCTGCTCTTCCTGTACCTTTGGAAATATCGCTAAATTAATACACACTGCATAAAAGCAATCATTTAAATACATTTCCATTCCGACTGCATGCATTTTATTCAGATGCTCCAGGGCACAGAACTTAACACATACACAAGTTTCAACAGAGCTTAAATAGAGCAGATCCTAGGTCAGAATTTCCTCACCTCGAAAATGGGGATAATACCAGCCCTGCTGACCCTCAGAAGGCTGTTAAAAGACCAGTGAAACTGTGCACATCAATCTGCCGTAGTCTTACCAAGCTGAAGGAGCTCTCTACTCCCTCCCTATCTGACCGGTAATACCTGCACCTTCCCGTTCAGATCTGATTATCCCCTGCAGCACTAGCACGTACCCTATGCATTCTAGTAAGACCCTTAACAGAGGTTTTCAATATATATTTGAATGTGAGAGAACATGTCAACTGGTTAAAGCCATTTTTTTTTTAAACTAAGAATATGGGGAAATAGTCAAACTACCTTCAAGACCCGTGCCAGACATCAGGAGGAAGACTGAAATGCCAAAGGCCTTTCTTTGCAAACTATGGGGTGGAGCACAGGGGAGCTGCAAGAAATCCTCCCCAGGATCTTAAAAAGAACTGGTCCAACACCTGCCTCTTGCTTTCCTTCCGTCTCAGCAATAGCTTGTTTCCAGGAGTGGAGGTGATGGGCAGGTGACTTTTACTTTAAGTAATCTCAACACCCAGCGCGGGTTTCAAACTTGCAACCCAGAGATCAAGAGTCCCATGTTCCACCGACTGAGCCAGCCAGGCACCCCTGCAGGTGACTTTTAAAGACACCAAAGAAATAAAGGCCCTTACAGAGACTTTCCCAAGCACCAGGGCAGGGAGGCTTCCTAAATGATGGGATTTTTGTCCTTTGTATGTTGCTGAATCCCCAGCGCTGGGGGTGGACCGAACGAGACGAGGCGGGTGGAAGCACCTCGGTCAGAGGCGGCGAGGGTCACAGCCCGGCGACCTCGCGCGGGGGACGGGAGAGGAAGGAAGCGCCGAGCAGAGCGGCGGCGGCGGCAGAAGCTACACCCGGGCGCTCTGCCAGCAGGCCAACCACAAGGCCCGGCCTCCTCGTCAGGGGTGCGACAAGGGTCGCCACGAGGTCTGGAGGGGGCAAAACAGGGCAGTCCGCCGACATCGGGCCCGGCGTCCCCAAACCCCACTCACCTTCACCGACCCCGGCTGCCCAGAGTCCACAGCAGCAAGGAACGGAACTGGATTACCGGAAAGCCTCCCTGAGCCAACCCCAAAGCTGAAGGGGCGGGCCTTGCTTCGCAGGGCAGCCCGTAGAAATGGAGGCTGGTTCCGGAAGTCCCGCCCCCAAGGGCGGGTGCAGCACCTCCCCCTCACGGGGCCCCGGACGCTGGTTGGGGGCGCTCCCGTCCCTCTCCCCCGGCCCCACCCCCGCCGATGGGCCGGCCCGGCTCTCCCTGCCGAGAGATGGGCCGGCCCGGCGGCGCGCGGGCAGCGGCGGCGGCGGCGGCGGCCCAAGATGGCGGAGCTGCAGCTGGACCCGGCGATGGCGGGGCTGGGAGGGGGTGGCGGAAGCGGGCTGGGCGATGGGGGCGGACCGGGCCGCGGGCCCCCCAGCCCTCGCCCCGTCGGCCCCACGCCCCGGGGGCACGGCCGCCCGCCTGCCGCTGCCGCGCCGCCGCTGGAGCCGGGTCCCGGACCGCCAGAGCGGGCAGGGGGCGGCGGTGCGGCCCGCTGGGTCCGACTGAACGTGGGCGGCACCTACTTCGTGACCACCAGACAGACACTAGGCCGGGAGCCCAAGTCTTTCCTGTGTCGCCTCTGCTGCCAGGAGGACCCGGAGCTGGACTCGGACAAGGTGCGCCCCGCCCTCGGGCGCGCCCCCGGCCATCGAACCCCCTTCGTGCCTCCTAGCTCGTCCCCAGATTCCTGCGACACGCTCCCCACAGGCGGGCTTTTCGGGCCGGAACCCCCTCCTAACCCCTCCCCCGCCAGGCTGGCCCCGGGGGCTATTCTCCCCCATCCTCAGTCGCACTCCGGCTTTCTCTCTGACCCCGCCCTTCGCTCTCAGCGACTCATTGCCCACACAGTGCCCACCCGCACCCACGAGAACCCACTCCACACCCCTTCTCCGTATTCCTCTCTCTGCCTCTCTCATAACCAGCCCCTCGGATCTGCATGAGTTTTCCCTTGGCTCCTCTTCAGCCCCTCACTGCCTGTGCCAGATGCGTCCAGAACTGGGTCAGGGTGAGCGGAGGCATCTTTGTAGCTTTCTCAGACTTCCTCTTGGACCCCTCTGCCAAGTTGGGTGAAAGCCTGGGTCTGACAGCTGCAGGAAGTGCTTCTCGTGATAGCACACTTCTTTCCTGTGGTCCTGGGCCCTGAGCTCACATCTGATACAGTCACTGTTCTAGGAGCATGTTAGAGCTCAGATACATGCCTTGGAAAGAGATTACCAGTTGCCAGTGCAAACCCAAGCCAACTGGTTAAGGCCATCGGGAAATGCAAACTGAAGAATGCTGTTGAGCAAGATGCATGGCTCCTAACCAAAAGTTGAGAGGTGACGAGACACTTCCAACCCATTTCCAGTTTGAAGTGTTGTTTATTCGCTTTACACATTGATCATTTAGTAAGGCGTTGACCATAGCTTACCCCACCTTCCATATAGCACTCAGCCAGTTACATTGAAATAGAGTTAGGTTTGGGTAAAGATTGGCTGTTTTATTTATTCACCATCTACCTCTCCTCTAATCTCAGATCGATAGAAACCTGTCCTGCCCTAACTTTAAAGAAATTCCAAAACCTTTGCTTGTAAAGGAATTATTTTTATCTACCCTAAATCTCTCTTTTTGCAATAGAAGCCAGTTTCTTCTTGTTCCTTTTACTGTAAAGATGAGTAGGATTAAAGCTGCTCAGCGCCAAGTCCCGGCGGTGCCAAGCTTCCTCCGGGCACAGAACTGGGGTGTGTGAGTTACAGCTGGCAATGCAGACTCCCACTGATGCTGGCCTTGAGCTCAGGAGTATTGCCAACTATACAGAGGTTTTCTTAGAATTAGGAATGTGATTTGGGGGCAGTAGAGCAGTCAGAATGTCCATCTCAAGCAGAGATTTAATAATCAAACTATGGCATTTTCTTCCCCTTACTTTATAACAGCTATCCCATAGAAGAATGGTGGTGATTGTGTCCCAGTAAAGATTTTAGAAGTTCACGTAAACGCCTGGATGTGGGACTAGGCATCTGTAACACCCCCCCTGAAAGGATCTCAGAGTACAAGATACATAGAGCTAGCCTTGCCAGTAGTTTGTGATAAGCAACATCTAGCAACGCTCGCCCTCTCACTAAAGAATTGTGACAGAGAGGCTGAAACCTTGCCCGGACTTAGTCTGAAATCTCCAGAGTGAGACCTTTGTGTTTGGTTGGCAGGACGAGACAGGGGCCTATCTGATTGACAGAGATCCTACCTACTTTGGTCCTATCCTAAACTACCTCCGCCATGGGAAACTCATCATTACGAAGGAGCTGGCAGAAGAAGGTAAGAACAACGTTTGAACTGGGCATTTTCAAAATTTGGGCTCTATCTTTAAAGCTGTTTAACAGTTTGAATTTTTTTTTTTTTTAAAGATTTTTATTTGACAGAGATAGACAACGTGAGAGAAGGAACACAAGCAGGGGGAAGGGGGAGTGGGAGAGGGAGAAGCAGGCTTTCCTCTGAGCGGGGAACCCGATGCAGGGGCTTGATCCCAAGACCCCGGGATCCTGACCTGAGCCGAAGGCAGACGCTTAATGACTGAGCCCCCCAGGCGCTCCCAAATTTGAATTTTTTTTTTTTTTTTTTGAGATTTTCATTGAGCTCATGTGCAGGTGTAGTAAAGGTTAATGGAAGTGAGCAGGGAGTCTCTAGTTACCTAGTCTTATCTGAGGAGGTCTTGCTTAAGGGGTCCCCACTGGGCTCTGTTCAGCCTCCTTAATGAGAAGGAAAAGAGATAGCTCAGTTTTACAGATAGCTTCGGGAGCATTCTCCAAACCTGCCGAATTGTCAGAATCCCTTTTTACTTTTACTTATGAGCTCGTAAGCAGTGACGGTCCGTAGCCCGGAGCATCACATCTCTGACATTAATTATTTATTTTTTTCAATTTTACTTGCAGCTATAAAACATAATAAAGGCTTGGCCTCATTTCTTTTAAGACTGGTCTCATGCTTCCTTGTAAATTTCTGCAGCTGACCTGATTCGCTCTCCAGTCCCCTGTCCAGTGTGTCATCGGCTGCCTCATCGATTCGGTGTGTAGGCCGTCTGGACTCTTAAGTGCGCCTAGAATCTTTCTAAAAGGCTTGCCGTGGTCTCACCAAAGGCATTCAGTAGGAGACTGGGGCCTGTCCCTAAGTCCAGGGCACCCTGACCTAGAAGCTTTAGCTTTGAGTAAGAAAGCTGTAACGGCCATGCTAATTAATGAAGTGGCCGCAGAACACATCTGTTTCAACTGGTAAGAAGAGGACTCGTGTGCTCGCTCTTTCTTTCTTTAACATTTCAGAAGCATGCAGAAATAATGGGAATAGTACCATAAATTCCGTGCACCCACCGTCCAGCTTTAATAATCACTACCTCACGGATAATCTCGTTTCTTGAAAAGAGGAGTCTTCAGCATCTTTTCTGAAGTCTTTAAAAAAATTGTTTTCTAGGGGCGCCTGGGTGGCTCAGTGGGTTAAGCCTCTGCCTTCGGCTCAGGTCATGATCCCAGGGTCCTGGGATTGAGCCCTGCATCGGGCTCTCTGCTCTGCAGGGAGCCTGCTTCCCCCTCTCTCTCTCTGCCTGCCTCACTGCCTACTTGTGATCTCTGTCAGTCAAATAAATGAATAAAATCTTTTAAAAAAAAATTGTTTTCTATTGAAATATTTTCAAACTTAAGAGGAAAGGGCCAGCACAGCACAGAGAACTCCCAGATTCATCAATTTTTTAGCATTTTTTTGGTCATGCTTGTGTTATCATCCATTCTCTCTCCCCACTCCTATCCTTCCTCCCTTCCCCACCACAGTTTTTATTTCTGAACTATTTAGATTAAGTCAGAGATTCACCCATTAATTCTTCACCTGTATTTCCCAAGAACAAGGGTACAGTATAGTTATTGAGTTCAGGAAATTTAATATTAATAAATATTTCTATCTATAGCTTATACTCTAATTTTATCAGTTGCTCCAATAATGTTTTTTATAGCAAATGTTTTTGTCTGATACCACATCACACATCCCACGTGGTTGTCCTGTCCAAGGTCTTTGATTTTATTTAGCACAGCATTCTTTCAGTAACTGCCTTTTATGTTCAAATAATAAGCATCCTATTAAATGTGGTCCACATTAATTTATACACACTCACCCCTGGTCATTTTTAGGACAGACTGGGTAAGCATTGCAAGCTCAGGAGTTCTCCAATGTGACCAGTTCCAGGAAATAAGTGACATATGGGAAAGGTGTCCTGCAGCTAATGGGCAGGTACAGGGAGAGGCGAGGAGGGTGCCAAGTGGGAATCTGCAGGGGTGAAACAGAATGAACAGAGCAGCCCCAGAGCTTGACTCACTCACTTTGGGGAGAAGGAAATGGGTACACCCTAAACAGCAAAGAAACGTTTCCCAGCCTGAAGGAGAGAGACCACGCTTCCATTTGAGAAAAGCAGTTCTTGGGGCGCCTGAGTGGCTCAGTGGGTTAAGCCTCTGCCTTTGGCTTGGGTCATGGTCTCAGGGTCCTAGGATTGAGCCCCTTATTGGGCTTTCTGCTCAGAGGGGGGCCTGCTTACCCCCCCCCCGCCCCCGTCTCTTCCTGCCTCTCTGCCTACTTGGGGTCTCTCTCTCTCTCTCTCTCTCTCTCTGTCAAATAAATAAATAAATAAATCTTTGTAAAAAAAAAAAAGGAGAGAAAGAAAAATGCAGTTCTTAGCAAGCATGCAAACTTCAGCTCTTGCTGTTTTCTGGGGAATGCACACACATCTCTAACTACAGTTTGGTCCTTGGCCTAGGTGTTCTGGAAGAAGCGGAGTTTTACAACATTGCATCTCTTGTGCGGCTGGTTAAGGAACGGATACGGGACAATGAGAACAGAACTTCTCAGGTAATGGGTTTTGAACTCTTTTTTTTTTTTTCCCAGATTTTATTTATTTATTAATTTGAGAGAGTGAAAGTATGAGGGGGGAAGGTCAGAGGGAGAGGGAGACTCCGGCTCTATCCCCCGACTCCAGGATCATGACCTGAGCCAGAGGCAGTCGCTCAACCAACTGAGCCACCCAGGCACCCTTTTTTTCTTTTTTTTAATAAGATTTTTTTTTCTTTTTTTTTTTTAAAGATTTTATTTATTTATTCGAGAGAGAGAGCATGAGCGAGGAGAAGGTCAGAGGGAGAAGCAGACTCCCCATGGAGTTGGGAGCCCGATGCGGGACTCGATCCCGGGACTCCGAGATCATGACCTGAGCCGGAGGCAGTCGTCCAACCAACTGAGCCACCCAGGCGTCCCAAGATTTTATTTTTAATCTCTTCACCCAGCATGGGGCTCAAACTCAGAACCCCAAGATCAAGAGTGCCAGGTGCCCCATGGGTTTTGAACTGTTAAAGGGAGAAGGTCTCCATGGCTCTTTGTTGCTGTGTCTGGGTGGGATTTGAAAAGGATCACGTGCTGTCAGGCAAGAGCTACCGCTCCCCTTAAAGCTGGAGGTCCGTGTGGAACACAGTCTATGCTCCAGACAGACAGCACATTCGCCACCAGGCTTGTTCAGAACAAGGAAACAGCAGAAGACGTAACAAAACAAAACAGCCCTCCCGTCCCTTTAAGAGATCGAGAGGTTGTGGCTGCTCACGCACACGTTTGGCAGCAAGTCCATGGCACTTGAGGTTCCTAACCTTGTTCTCGAAGGCAGAGTATATGCTCCCTCCATGTAAGGGCCCAGCAAGCTCTTGCTTCCACCTGTTGGCCACTATTAGGACCAGCCTTTTTAAAAGTGTGATCACGTCCCATTCAGCTCCCGATGGCCACATGAAACCAGTCTCGCGCTCTAGACTTTAGGAGCTGCTTGTGAATAATGCTTCCGAGGAAATAATCTCAGGCTTTCCTATTAATTATGAGGTCTGGGTTTTTATATTAACTCAGTAGACAGAATAACAACAACAAAACCCACACAATTTGCCACCAGTTTGAGAAGACAGTAAGGCACACACCGCCTATTTCACACCATTTCACCCATCACATGTCATAAGTGGCCCTTGAGATTCTCTAGCTCCTAGGAGAGGGTCTGTGCCCTCTAGAAGCTTGAAGTCTAGCGGGGAAAACAGACATTCCCTTTCCTGTATAGGCTCTATTTTAAGAAGGTACAGCTGTAGTGTAGAGGGCAGCATTGGACTCCACTGTGACCATCTGTCTTGCAGCCTGAGTTGCCTCTTATCCCATCAGCTCCCAGTGATGGATGCTTTCCTGAGATCCAGTCTATTGCAGTGTAGAATTTTCCCGTGATTCAGAAGGCAATGTTTCTTTTCAAAAGTCAGAACAAAACAAAAAGTAAAAAATAGTTCCTCTCTATGTTCTATCTTAGACTTCATATATCCAAATTTTCTGGGTTTTTTTGTTTGTTTTTTGTTTTTTGTTTTTTGTTTTTGGCTCTAAATGGAGTTATCTGATGGGGGAACTGACATCTATGACAAAAAATGACCTTTCTTCACTTTATCTGTAGTAGTTTGCAAAGGTGGAAAGAAGAGCTTACTTGGTTTTCTTCCTTCTAGCCAATGTCTGAAAACCTTTTTAATGTTCAAAAATGAATTTATAATTGGTTTGCAATTTACCATATGAAATATCTAATGGCCTCAATCTTGTCGCCATCTCGGATTATAATGTACGTGGCATCTTTCTCTATTGTAGATACTTAATAGCTAGACGTTCTGGAAACCTAGCTTTGTCCTCAATTTTCCACATTCCGAAAAAACTTTTGATTGCTTAGTGTAAATTTTGATGGTACCATGAATTATGTAATTTGAAGCCATTCAGCCCTGAGTGTTCTCAGTTCTTTGCCATTAGCTAAGTCCTTGAGAGCATTGTAAGATTTGTTTGATGACAGCGATTAAGTTAATTAGTCCTCTAGGTTCTGAAGGCTTGTGGATATAGACCCAGTTGGAAGCTTTTTTGTTCGAGGGATGGCAAGGCCTTTTTGATGCTAATTGATCTTTCCATCTGTCCTTTTTATTTAGTGAAACTCTGAGCAGTGGATTTGATGTTGTTCAAAAACACCCTCTTTTGCATGTATCACAGCTCTAAGGCAAAATTGGCCATGTGTGTATTTTTGTGGCTTTCCCTTCAAACACGTTATCTCCTTTAACTTGCTGATTTTTTTCTTAAGATTTTATTTTTAAGTAATCTGTACACCCAGCATGGGGCTGGAACCAACAACCCCAAGCCACACGCTCCTCCCACTGAGCCAGCCAGGGGCCCCTAACTTGTCTCTATTTCAGGGAGACACACATGACCGGGATTCAGGCAGAGCCCAAATATGGGTGTCCCACCCCACCTTTTAGTGACTTCTCATTTCTCTATTAGTGGCTGCTACTACTCTGCTACTTTGCTGTCTCTGACATTTTTTGTTACGTCATTAATCTTAGTGCATTTGAGAACACCTGTGGTTTACTTTGGAAGAGAAAAATAAAGAGGTAACGTCTTAAATACCTTGGGCTTTGATAGTTGGGGCTAGATCTTTCGTGATACTCTGAGTTTTAGAACATAAAACACTTGGTTGTTTCCAGAATGTGTGCTCAGAGATCATTGAAATCTTCCTGAGATTTGCTCTACATTTTAGGTGGAGGGAATGTTTTTCTTGGTGCCTCGTGTAACAATAGTTGCGTTCGGTCCAGAAGGGGAGACCATGAAAGAAAGAGCTCAGCATTGTTGGCAGACCAGCCCAGGCGCTGGTGCTGCCTCCATCCCAACAAGCACCGCCTGACTCAGGCAAGACACACCAGTGTCCCGCAGAAGACGGGAGCAGAGGGGGACCCCACTCTGGGCTTGGAGCACTCCCTAATCTGGAGCTGCTTTTGTTGAGCCAGTATTTCCCCAGCAGCGGGTTCTTCCAAACAAATTTTCCAGAGAACTGAAGCCCAATCATCCTTTTGAAAAAGCACCAAAGCCAAATTTCCATTATTCTTAAGGAAACCGTCTGTATTTTCTTTCTTTCTTTCTTTTTTAAAGATTTTATTTATTTATTTGACAGAGATCACAAGTAGGCAGAGAGGCAAGCGGGGTAGGGGCGGGGGGTGGGGGGGAAGCAGGCCCCCTGCTGAGCAGAGAGCCCAATGTGGGACTCGATCCCAGGACCCTGAGATCATGACCTGAGCAGAAGGCAGAGGCTTAACCCATTGAGCCACGCAGGCGCACCACCCACCCCCCGCCCCGGTCCATATTTTCTTGAAATCCCGAGAACATAACCAATCCCTCCGTGACGGAGCATCATTGTTCTCAGCTTCCGTTGCTGTTTGTGCTCTAACAAATGCGTCATGTCCTTCGGACGGGCAGTGGATGTGCAGCTGTTGGACCCAACACTGAATGGTCCGAAATTGACAAACGCTGCATCTTCCCGTGAGCCTCCAGGCGTCCTTTTGTGAACAGGAGCTCTCATCTGGGGAGCATGCCTCCCTGCAGCAACCCTTGCCCTCACCTGACTTTGGCTTTTTTTTCCTTTTTTTTTTTTTAAAGATTGATTGATTTGAAAGAGAGACACACAGAACAGAGGGAGAGTGAGAGAGAGAAGCAGATTCCCCACTGAGCAGAGAACCCGACATGGGGTTTGATCCCAGGACCTGAGCCAAAGTCAGATGCTTAACTGACTGAGCCACCCAGGCACCCCCCAACTTTGGCTCCTAAAGCTCACAGCCCAAGTCCTAAGGGAGGGGTTCTCCTGTGGATAAAGCGTTAGGGGCCTTAGTGCCGCAATTTTGGGGCATCTAGCCTTTTCATTTCTGGTTCTAACTTCTGTTCCAGAGTTGAGTGGGCTAACAAGTGACTTCTCTCTGAATCTGACACCAACTGGGTGTCCAGCAGTTTGTCCTCTCCTGAAACTAACCAGTGTGTAGTAACTATTTCTACAGGTTTCAGGGCTCAGCCCCCCGCTTCAGACACCAGTGCCACATCCCAGGTCCCCATGCTACCTGCACTTCTGTCCATTGCGGCTACACAATGAAGGGTTCCCATGACATCCCCCTTTGGGTTCAGTAATTTACTAGACCAACTAGAACCCAGGAAGATGCTCTACTTACTATTACAGTTTGTCTCTAGGAGACAGAGGACAGCCAGATGGAGAGAGACTGGGGCGGGATCCGAGTGCAGGAGCCTTCGTGCCTGTGGAGTTGGGATGTACCACTTGGCCAGCACGTGCTTATGGTTGCCAACTTGGAAGCTCCCTGAACCTCAGTGTTCGAGGGTTTTTAAGGATGTTTCATTACGTACACATGACTAATTAGAATAAATCATTGGTCGTTGGTAACCGAATTCAGTCTTCAGCTCAGCCCCTCTTCCTCCCACCGAGGTCAGAGGTCAGCAAGTAGGACTGGACGTCTTAACCTTCTAATGGTGCTTGGTCTTCCTGGGAACCAGTCATTAGCACAAAAAAGATACTTTCATCCCTCGGGTAATTCCAAGGGTTTTAGGAGCTCTGTGCTAGGAACCAGGAAGGAACAAAGACCAAATACCCATTTTTTAGTATATACTTCCGTAACGGGAGTGCTACCATTTAACTCTGAAACACTTTCACTCTAAGGTACCATCAGCGGAGGGTAAGTGTTTTAAACATTGGTATAACCTGGGATCCTGTTCAATATATTATTCCCATAATAAGATTTCACTCTGAATAAACCAAAATGGTCTGCATTTTCAGGATGTATGTCAGATATGAACCAATTAAGATGATGAGGTGACTTTCTTGTCCAAAGTGATTTTACTCTATTTTCTACTCCGGGAAATGGCTGAAATCTAAGCACATAACTCATTTCTCTGAACTTCAGAATTACTGGACCCACTGATTCCATAGCCTTGGGCCTTTTTTTTTCTTTCTTTCCTTGGATAAGTTTTTATTGAAAAACGACATTGCTGCTTGTCAGAGGGGCTCGTGTGGGGCTGTCCAGAAAAAATGTCCAAGCAAGCTCCTTTTCAGCAGTCAGTTTTGGGAAGAGCCACACCAGGGCAGCTGCAAGCTGTCGTGTCCTCGAGATTGTTCTTCAAAGTCTGTTGTTGTCGCAGGGCCCCGTGAAGCACGTGTACAGAGTCCTGCAGTGCCAGGAGGAGGAGCTTACACAGATGGTCTCCACTATGTCCGATGGGTGGAAATTTGAACAGGTATGTTTCCCAGGAGGCCCCGTGCCTCAAACCGTCGCCAGCCATAGGCAGCTCCTAACCTCAGGGGTCCGTCGGGCCAGGTGGGAACCTGTTCAGAAACGGAGGAAAGAGCCACTAGGTGTGGATGATGTGCTCAGTCACACCAGATGAGTTGGGAGACTTGAGAGTAGTATCATGTCTCCCAACTTCACATCCAAGTTTCAGTTTCATTGTGCTTGCCTAGGCCTGAAAGTGCCTCTCTGGGGTTTTTTCTTAAGTGCTCAGTTGACATTTTATAGAATAACTATGAAAAGAAGGCTAGGATTCAGCGATAGCCCTTTCCTTTCCTCCTCCTGGGGTGAGAATGCTGTCGTTCCAAACATGTATGTCGTCCATCCCGAAGAGCATGGGCGTGTGTGATGTGAAAGGAGTCAGGCGTGGTGAGAAGTGTGGCTTGGCCGTTCCCCATCAGTCTGTGCATTTCTGTTCCTTGAGCTTTGTGTCGTGGAGGAAGTATCCAGACAAAGCCACACAGTCAGCGTTGTACTGTTCCCTCCATTAGATGGCAGAATTGTTCAGCTCATCTGTTGCCTTCGCCACAGGGAGGCTGGGCGCGCCAGAATGAACGTGTTACCGAACAGAATGATCCTGTTACCATTTTGTGGGGATCAGGCCTGTTTTTATGCAGACTTTTGAAGAGTCAGTTGAGGGGTCACCAGAAACTCACCTTCTCAACTAACTGCTGCTGGGCTGCTAAGAGCACTGTGTTGTAGATAGAATACACAGGTGTCTCCGCCTTCAGAGCTAACGCAGGACCCTTCCTCACCCTTGCCCGTACAGCCAAGTCCATTCTGCCTGTGTATGTCGGCCTGATTCTTAGCCAGGTGCGGGCTGCAAGGTATTGCCATACTTCTACCCCACAAGTATTTTCCCTGCTATGTGTTTTTTCTTTTTCAAGATTCTATTTTTAAGTAATCTCTGTGCCCAACATGGGGCTGGAACTCAGGACCCCGAACTCAAGAGTTGCATGCTTCTCCTGCTGAGCCAACCAGATACACCCTCCCTGGAATAAGTTTTAAGCAAAGAATGTTTTGTTTTTTTTAAGATTTTTATTTATTTGACTGAGAGAGAGAGGCAGCAAGGGAGGGAATACAAGCAGGGGGAGTGGAGAGGGAAAAGTAGGCTTCCCTCTGAGTGGGGAGCCCAATGCGGGGCTTGATCCCCAGACTCTGGGATCATGACCTGAGCTGTAGGCAGATGCTTAATGACTGAGCCACCCAGGTGCCCCAGCAAAGAATATTATTAAAAAAATAATAATAAAAATAAGGTGTTTTTTTTTTTACTTTTTTTTTTTATTTTTTTTTTTTTTTTTTTTAAGTTTTTTTGAGAGAGAGCACAAGGGCAGGGTGAGGGCAGAGGGAGAAGCCCCACGGAGCAGGGAGCCCGATTCGGGACTCAGTCCGGGGACCCTGGGATCATGACCTGAGCAGAAAGCAGATGCTTAACCAACTGAGCCACCCTGGTGCGCTTTTAAGTATTTTTATGAAACCGGCAAATAATTATGAATCTTTTTCTCATCTTGTTAATGTTTGGGGGCAGACAAGGCATGCTAGTACAAACTCTATTATATATGGATGAGGAAGTTAAAGCCCATTCATAGAGCGAATCGGTCATGTTCTTCTGACATGAGGCCCTCCATGCTTGCCCCGATGACCTTACCCTTTGGCTTCGTTTTTCCCTGAGCATGTGTATTGTCTATTTAGAGTTGAATCCTGAATTCAATTCGCTAAAAAGGTAAAGGTCCCAGCAGCATATGGCTTATGATAACTCTTCAGTGATTCACTCAGTGCTTTCCAGAGCCTTCTGAGTACCAGTCTCCGGTCCAGGACTTCTGCCTGAGGATGAGCCAGCTCTGTGTAGGCGTTTGGCTGAAGCAAGTGTCCATTCTCATTCACACAAACATTCTTTTTCACCTCAGTGTTTGCTAGAAGGAGTGTGATTGTGGTAATCCTAGTTGCCGCCTTCCGGTTTGTTTCAAGCGCTTGGGTGGGGAGACAGTGGCAGCGCCCCTACTTTTCTTCTCTAGGGAAGGCTTATTGACGATGCGCTGGTGAGTCACTGAGATCCAGATGTGCCCTTGAGCCTGGATAGTCCCAGAAATGATTGTCCATGAGAGGCAGAACCACACAGTTGGGTCAGGAGGAGGGCTGGATGCGTGTGGCACTTTGGTACCTGAAGGTGACTGTTCGCCATATTCTTGTCCTATCAGCTAATCAGCATCGGCTCTTCCTATAACTACGGAAATGAGGATCAGGCAGAATTCCTCTGTGTCGTCTCCAGAGAACTAAATAATTCTACCAATGGCATTGTCATAGAGCCCAGTGAAAAGGCAAAGGTAAGAAATGGTGTCACCAGAATTTTGTCTCTGACTCGTTTGTTCCCAGCCCCTTAGAGGGCTTTGCCTGAACCAGTTGTTGCTTGAGGTTTCTTCCCTTTCCTTCTGAAGCTGGCTTTGCATTTTGCCTTCATTTTGGTTTTTGACTGTTAACAATTTAAGTCAGGATTTATGGAGCCGTGGCTGAGGGTTTTAGTCAGGAAGCGCGTACTGAAATAGGGTGGACTCACATACCCTCTGTCCAGTCAGTGGAAAAAATCTTATTGCCAGTAATGACAACAACGTGAGAATTCTGAATCTCAAAATTGGAAATTATTTTGTGTTTATTCTTTGAAACTGTTCTCTCCTTTTTGCTGCCTCAAGAGAAGAGGTATTTGGTTACCTCTGTGACCTCCTCACCTTGAGTCACTGGGAAATTGTGCAGTTACCTCACACACTCTCCTAAGTCAGCAGCCCATGGTGCATCTGAACCATTTCCTTTAGCATCAACAGCACTCGGGGCCCCACGGTGTTGAGCAAGTCTTTTACCACTGAAGTGCTTCAAGGGGGTCAGGGCTGCAGCCCTGCCTTGCCTCCTGGTTTACCAGGGATTGTCGTGCTGCTCGCGGGGGTCCAGCAGAAAGCAGCTGCGGCTCCCTTTTCCCGCAGCAGTCTGCTTAGCAGCCTCGGCCTCAAAGCAGGTCTGCTCCAGAGTCCAAGCCTCAGCCCTCTCCCCCGTCTTCCACTTGCAGATTCTTCAGGAGAGAGGATCTCGGATGTAAATTCCAGATCCTTAACCATCAGGAGAGCAACCCGGCAGAGCACCTCGTGACGTTTAATCTTGCTCCTGTACAGTAACCAACCGAGCTGCTGCAAAGCAAAGCTGAGCCTGGCCCCCCAGTGGAGAAGTGTTCTGGTCAAAACCAAAGGAACCCCTGCCCCCTCCCACAGGAACCTGAAGACAGACGCGACTCCCGGCTGCAGAATACCTTTTCAGAAACCTGCTTTTGTTTTCTTAGCCAGTGTCGTGACGAGTCTGATAACCGCAGCTGGGCCAGGTTCCCACTTAGAGCCCTTAAGGGCACCTGGGGGAAGGGAAGAGGAAGGCCTGGCTCCTTGTACATGCCCGTACTTCAGGGAAGCCGCGGCAAATGAAGGAGGATCGTCCCTGAGCTGTGCCATGTTTTCGCCCGAGTGCCGCGTTGGAAGCCGCTTTGAAACACTATCTTTCCCCCCTTCTCTGCACCCCAGACTAATGCAGCAGATGCCAAGGACTGTAGCTTCAGTCTGTCAAGTTGAGTTTAGGTTTTGGATAAAGGACGGCGTTGCCAGAATAACACCACCCCCGCCCCCGTTCCTGTGAACAAAACCCCTTTGAGGAAGCGGGTGATGGGGTGTCCCTTGGTTATGGGTGGAGGTCGGGGATTGCTGCTCTGGGTTCGGGGCGCTTAGCCGCCTCCATGTCCATCCCTGCCTCATTTGCCTCTAGCAGCGCAGACTCTCCAGTAGCTTACTTTCATCCCGAGAGGAGGTCTGAGGCAGGTGGCGTCCCGCACTCTGTTGCACAGACAGATGGGAGCGTCAGGTAGCTGGTCTGTAGCCTTCACTCACCCTCCGTTGGCCCATATTCCTTCTCTGACTTCTGAAACTGGACCGAAGATAAAAGGGACTTGGGATCCTCTGCTGGCTTGGGATGGGGACAGCATTTCTTTGAAAGTCGTCAAATGTGTTGCATTGTAGTATCCAAAAGTGTTATTTCTTCTGAGATTGTCTCTTGGAAATGCCTTGACTGAACATTTAGTATTTATTTGTGTCTCTTCCTGATTTCTGACCATACCTGGCAGGCGTGTCCGTGCCCCCACATCCTCCCCGGTAGAGTGTGTGTGTTTGCTGGGCGGGCCAAGGACCCCCCCTCCCTACATCTCCGACCCCACCCGTTAGCATCGCTTCTTTCTTCGGAGAGCCAGGTCATGGAGAATCAAATGCTTGTTTGACCGAGGAGGGGAGTAAAGCCCTCCTTCGGGCTGGGACCACAGAGCTCGTAGCTGGATCGTCTCGGTGAACAGTCATTGAATGCAAAGGGCCAGAGAATCCCTAGCTTTTCCCTAGATGACTTTCCTGGTATGGCAGATGGCCCAGAGAAGGGGAAGGTGCCATGGGACACTCCATCTGTAACGGCCACCCCCTGCCAGTCGCTCCTGGCTTCCTCCACAGATGAGGTTCTGTCCCCTCCACAGCTCAGCTACTTCCTAGGTGGGTCTGGCGCTGCGATTTTTGGAAGTGACTTCAGGCTGTGCCAAATATCTTTTGAGCTTGTGACATGTGCCCATGTGCAGATGGCGTAACTGTTCTTCAGGATTCTCGCTTTGACCTCATCTGTGTGTAAAGCAGGATAGAAATGTGTGCCCAGGGGTGTCTGCTGATACGGGACCGTGCTTGTGGACGTTGGCACCTCAGAACTCTGGCCCGTGCCCACAATTGCTACAGCTAGAAAATGTTACAGGAACTTCTACCTACAGTAAAAGCAGTCACCTTTGAAAAAGGTCACAGATATCCTGTCATCTTTCAGGAAAAAAAATAAAATAATAAGATTTGAATGTGTCAAGGAAAAGCTGCTCTGACCAGAATAGGACAGAGGACTTTGGAAGAGGCGCTCTTTGGCCAATTCAAAAAAGTAAAATTTGACTCAAAGGAGGGAAAGCAGCTTCATTTCGGGCCGGGGCCATTTCCCTGGCGGTCGGCCCATGCTTCCAAGCCTGCTCGAAGGGGTGAAGCCAGGTGGACCAGAAGGCAGAGGAGAGCAAGCCCGTCCGAAACGACCATTTCTCTTCTCAGAGTCCCACAGTGGATCCTGCGGAGAGACCGCTGAGCGCCGCGCTCAGCAGAGAAACCAAGAGCAGTGACATTACCGCTGTCCTGCGGGGCTGGCTTTCGTGAGGATCCCTCCTCGTGGCAACCTCATGACAGTTGCTCCGGTACTCCTGAAGCTGAGGACAATTCATTTCTTGAGGTTTCTGGAAAAGTTTCCCCCCCCCCCGCCCTTTATGAACCGAGTCAGTATTTTTTCCTGAAAGCCTCCTCCCCCTCCTGGGAGAGTCCGGCTGATGACTTCGGAGAGAGGTCTGGCCATCGGTTTGGGGGTGTCACATGGCCAGTGACCCACATTCTCTCCAGCTGCCCAGGGCTGCCGGGTGGGGAGTGTCTTCCTTCTTCGTTCTGTGCCCAGGCGCAGCTCTCGAAGCAGCCTGGCTTCTCCCAGGAGACGCCATCATCGCGCGCTTCTGTCTTTCCCTCAGAACCTGTTTTCTTCTTGGCCGTGCGGCGTGGCCCAACCTCCTCTAGAGCGACTTCGTTTCTGCAGTCTTAACTGGCCTCAGGGGTGTCAGCGAGGTGTAGGGGAGGAAGGGACAGAGATGCTGGGGGGGGGGGTCGGGCCAAGAGGACACCCACACCCTCCAGCATGGCCTTTGACCCAGAGGTTAGGGACCATGCCTGTCACTTGTGGGTGCCGTTTGTTACTGTTTGTGTATTTGAATAAAGTCTGAAATGCTGTGACCTTTTTTTTTTTTTTTTTTTTAAAAAAAACATGAAAAAAAATTTTCATCTTTGGTTTCCCATCACTCCCGATGATCCTCAAGCTGTTTTCAGGAGATGAATTTGACTACCAGGGCCTCTTACAAAGTCCTCATTTCTCTTGCTGCTGAAGCCGCCTGAGGGGGTGTTGGGCCTTCTTCCTCCTCAGGACCAGGAGAGAGGGAGAAACAGGAGGTGGGGACAGATGGGCTACCCACCAGCAAGCTGGGAGGGGGAAGAGTCTGAGACCATTTTTAAGGGAAAAGAAGCCTTCCCGGAAGCATAAGTGGCCGGGTGCCCATTTTCTCTGCACAGTGGAGGAGGAATAAATGTGGGGTGAGGCAGGTAACCAGCAGGCTAAGTGTCGGTCATTTGAGGCACCAGGCAGTGTGTGGGACCCTCAGAAGGCATTAGATCGTCCCCTCCCATAGGGTGCTTACAGCTGGGGAGACGTGTAGGCACAAAGGTAGCAGACAGGGTATGTGTTTGTATCGGCCCAGGGTCCGGTGGTAGACAGACCACAGCAGGTGCTAACACGTGGTAAGAAGAGGAAAGGGCCCGAGTGACACTAAGGTGTCACAGACCTAGTGACTGCCGGACACGGTTACTGCTCCCAGGGCAGGGGAGCAAAGGGAGGAACTTGGGACTGTTACAATGTGGAGGCTTGCCCGAGGGGCTGTCTTCCCGCGGAGGAGATGCTGCCCTCTCAGGGCGCTCGGGGAGGCGGGTTCTCCGACCGCACTACTGGGACCAGCTGTCGCTGCCGGAGCGAAGCTGTGCTGCTGTGGTTTGTCCGGGAACAGGAAAGGGCGCGTCCCTTCTTTTTTGCCTCCAGCCTGGCAGGCTCCCTCCCTCACATTTCCCATGGGTCAACCTGTCCTGGAACGAGCTGGTAAAGGCGAATTGTGCTTGGCAGCGTCCCAGCCCCAGGGGCACGGGGGCAGTCCCGAGGGGCGGTGGGCTGGGGGGCGGAACAGCCCAGCCCTGCCGCCTCTGGCAGCTCGGCGTCCGTGGACGTGCTTCGACACATACATGAGCCTGAAACAGTAAGAACAACTCTGTCTCGGGACGCCTGGGTGGCTCAGTTGGTTGAGCAGCTGCCTTCGGCTCAGGTCATGATCCCGGCGTCCTGGGATCGAGTCCCACATCAGGCCCCTTGTTCTGTGGGGAGCCTGCTTCTCCCTCTGCCTCTGCCTGCCACTCTGTCTGCCTGTGCTCCCTCTCTCTCGCTCTCTCGCTCTGACAAATAAATAAATAAAATCTTTAAAAAAAAAAAAAAACAACAACTCTGTCCCTACCTAACACGATACAGCCACTCTACGCAAAGGTGACCTTGCCCTCTCCCCAACGCGAAACGGTGTCGACACTCAGTGTTCCCACATCTGAGAGACCATAACACCTATTCTGGGCCAGATCAACGACTCAGACTGGCATGGTGGGTTAGACGACAGACACCTATTTCATGATTGGCAGGCCAGCCCACATGGTCACTGGGTGTCCCATGGTTAGGTACCTGATCTCAAAAGGAGAAGAGTTATCGGCCAAAGAAGCCATGGATATTTTTCAAAACCCTGGAGTTCTGCAT
Source organism: Enhydra lutris kenyoni (assembly GCF_002288905.1). NCBI lineage: Eukaryota > Metazoa > Chordata > Mammalia > Carnivora > Mustelidae > Enhydra > Enhydra lutris. The sequence goes on from NW_019154159.1 coordinate 402,340, forward strand.
GGTAATTCTCCAGCCAGGGCTCGCAGGACGCTCCATACGGCGTTAGCCTTTGCAATAGATGGTTTGTCTGTTGCTGAATCCTACTCAGTCATAAAGCCCAGGTGATGGCCCAGAGCTAAATTTGTAATAAGAATCACACCACACGGATTTTCCTCAGTAAAGCTTTCCCTTAGAGAGAACTTGTACAACTCCATTAAGCCAGGTCAGTTCCTTCATGAACTTTCTGTACAGTGCGATTAAATTGTTTCTCTGTTTAATATTTTTATTTTCATTTTTACTTTAAAATATTTTTATTAAGATCATTGTTTCTGGGGTGCCTGGGTGGCTCAGTGGGTTGGGGCCTCTGCCTTCGGCTCAGGTCATAATCTCAGAGTCCTGAGATCAAGCCCTACATTGGGCTCTCTACTCACCAGGGAGCCTGCTTCCTCCTCTCTCTCTCTGCCTACCTGCTGTGATTGCTCTCTCTCTCCCTGTCAAATAAATAAGTAAAATCTTTAAAAAAATATTTTTTTAAATCATTGTTTCCCATGAAATGTTACAATGGAAATTTAACTCAATCTAACTAATTCTAGTTCTTGCCTTTGCAAGCTGTAGCTTTTGCCCTTGTGGGCTTTCTTTTGTGGCTATTACCTCCTCCAGGTTTATTTTCCCCAAGTCAAACTTGACAGCTCAAAATTTAAGTCTTTTATCTAAATGTGTATTTTTAGCTGATGTCATTTTTCTGTTAATGATTTCTAACAAAACACAACATGGAGAGAAGACTGTATTCTTTTTAAGATTTTATTTATTTGGCAGTGAGAGAGAGAGAGCACAAGTAGGGGGAGCAGCAGGCAGAGGGAGAAACAGGCTTCCGGCTGAGCAGGGACCCTGATGTGGGGCTCGATGCGGGGCTCAATCCCAGGACCATGGGATCATGACCTGAGCTGAAGGTAGATGCTTAACGACTGAGCCACCCAGGCACCCCGTGTCTTGTTTTGTTTTATTTTTAAGATTTTATTTATTTGACATTGAGCAAAAGAGAGAGAGCGAGAACAAGCTGGGATGGGGGTGGGGGGAAGCAGAGAGATAAGCAGACTCCCCACTCAGTGTGGAGCCCAACACAGGGCTCAATCCCAGAAGCCTGAGATCATGACCTGAGCAAAAGTCAGTTGTTTAGCCAACTGACCCACCCAGGCGCCCTCCCCCTTTTTAAGGGGAATTATCTTTTTCTTTTTAAGATTTTATTTATTTGACAGAGAGACAGCAAGAGAGGGAACACAAGCAGGGGGAATGAGAGAGGGAGAAGAAGGCTTCCCTGAGCAGGGAGCCCGATGTGAGGCTCGCTCCCCAGACCCTGGGATCACAACCTGAGCCGAAGGCAGACGCCCAATGACTAAGCCACCCAGGCGCCCCTAAAAGGCTTTTTAATTTTTTTTTATTTTTTTAAAAGATTTTATTTATTTGACAGACAGAAGTCAAGTAGGTAGAGAGGCAGGCAGAGAGAGGGAAGCAGGCTCCCTGCTGAGCAGAGAGCCCGAGGCGGGGCTCGATCCCAGAACCCTGAGATCATGACCTGAGACGAAGGCAGAGGCTCTAACCCACTGAGCCACCCAGGCGCCCCAAGGGCTTTTTTTTAAAGCAAGCTCTATGCCCATTGTGGGACTTGAACTCATGACCTTGAGATCAACAGTTGCATGCTCTACTGACTGAGCCAGTCAGGTGCCCCAGACTATATGTCTTAGCTTTCCTGTAAGGAAATTGTGATCAAGTTCCCTTAGATTTTCCTTGATCGTTCTTTATGTGCAAGGCTAGACTATTTCTTCTACTCACATTTCATTCCGATCACTTTGCACGTGAGCTATCTACACAGGTGGCAAATCAAAGAGTACAAGATCCTCCAAATATGCCCTACTTTGTTCAATTGGGATGGCTAGCCGATAAGTACATATTTGAAAAAGGGGGACTGGAAGGCTTCACAGATTCGTGAACTAGACCCTGAGGTTGGAGAAGGTGCAGGAAGTTGGTTGGCAGGGGGTAGTTAGCTGTCCCCTGCAGCTGGTGTTGCTCAGGTCTGTCACCTCTATCACGGGGCTAGAGTAGATATCCACTTATCTGCTGCCATTTGCTTTACAGCCACTGCATGCGCAGAACTGCAGTAGGCACTGATGACGAAAGCTGAGTCACCGAGGCCTGTAGGACACGGAGTGGGAGAGGCAACTGCTGGAGCCAGGCAGGAAATAACCAAGCCGTGGCTCTAATGGCTGGGGAGAGTCTTCTGAACCTGGGCAGAAGCAGATGGATGAAAATTCCGAGCTGGACTCAAGCTCCATTGAAATATTTAGAAAGCAGAATCACTCCCAAATCCTGGAGTGCCTGGGTGGCTCAGTTGGTTAAGCATTCAACTCAGGTCTCAGGTCTTGATCTCAGCTCAGGTCTTGATCTCAGGGTCATAAGTTCAAACTCAGCACTGGGCTCCACGCTGGGTATGGAGCCTACTTTTAAAAAGTGGTGGGGTGCTGGGGGCTCAGTCAGTTAAGTGTCTGTCTTTGGCTCAGGTCATGATCCCAGGGTTCTCGGATCCAGCCCTGCATCAGGCTCCCTGCTCAGTGGGGATCCTTCTTCTCCCTCCCTCTGCTGCTCCTCCTGCTTGTGCACTCGCTCTCTCTTGCTCTCTCTCAGATAAATAAAATCTTTAAAAAAAGAAAAAAGAATCACTACAAATCCTAAGTAGGAGAAATAAAAACACACATATTATAATGAAACTGATGAAAGCAAATATGGAGAAAATCTTAAAAGCCACCAGAAGCAGAGAGGAAAGTTAGTTCCAAAAGAGTGACAATAAGACTTACAGCCAACTTCTCAATGGAAAAATATAAACCAGAACAGTGGAATTAAATCTCCTAAGGTTAAAGAAAATAGCTACCAACCTAGAATTCTGTACCCAGCAAAAGTATACCTCAATATTGAAGATGATATAAAGGCATCTTTGACAACCAAAACATGAGAGTATTTGTCACCTGCAGACCTTGTACTAAAGGAAATATTAAAAGGTGTTCTTCAGGGGCTGACTGGCGGGCCCAGTCAGAAGAGCATGTGATCCTTGATCGCAGAATTGTGAGTTCGAGTCCTACATTTAAAGTAGACAGTGACTTTAAAAAAATTAAAAACTTGGGGCACCTGGGTGGCTCAGTTGTTAACTGTCTGCCTTCAGCTCAGGTCATGATCCCAAGATCATGGGATTGAGCTCCGAGTCAGGCTCCCTGCTCAGCAGGAAGCCTGCTTCTCCCTCTCCCACTCCCTCTGCTGTGTTCCCTCTCCCGCTGTGTCTCTGTCAAATAAATAAATGAAATCTTTTTAAAAAATTAAAAAATAGGGGCGCCTGGGTGGCTCAGTGGGTTGAAGCCTCTGCCTTCGGCTCAGGTCATGATCTCGGCGTTCTGGGATCGAGCCCCGCGTCGGGCTCTCTGCTCAGCGGAGAGCCTGCTTCCCCCTCCCTCTCTCTCTCTGTCTGCCTCTCTGTCTACTTGTGATCTCTGTCTGTCAAATGAATAAATAGAATATTTTTTAAAAAATTAAAAAATAAAAAAGTGTGGGACTTTATCATTCCCAAAACTCAATTTGAAAAAAAGGTGGCTCAGGGGCACCTGGGTGGTTCAGTCATTAAGCGTTTGCCTTTGGCTCAGGTCATGATCCCAGAGTCCCGGGATCGAGCCCCGTATTGGGCTTCCTGCTCTGCAGGGAGTCTGCTCCTCCCTCTCCCGTTCCCCCTGTGTTCCCTCCCTGGCTGTCTCTCTCTGTGTCATATAAACAAATAAAATCTTAAAAAACAAAACAAATCAAAAAACGGTGGCTCAGTTAGTTAAGCATCTGACTTCGGCTCAGGTCATGATCTCAAGGTCCTGGGATCCAGCCCCGAGTCAGGCTCTCTGCCCTCAGTACGAAGTCTGCTTATCCTCCCCCCATACCCCTCCCTCTGCTCCTTTTCTCTCTCACTCTCACATAAATAAATAAAATCTTTAAAATAAGTAAATAGATGTACCTGGGTGGCTCAGTCAGTTAAGTGTCTGCCTTCAGCTTGGGTCATGATCCCAGGGTTCTGGGATCAAGCCTCACGTCTGGCTCCCTGCTCAGTGGGGAGGAGCCTGCTTCTCCCTCTTCCTCTGCCACTCCCCCTGCTTTTGCACTCTCTCTCTCATTCTCTCTCTCAGTCAAATGGATAAATAAAATATTTAAAATTAATTAATTAAAATAAGAAGTATTCTAAGGGTCTGCATTATCTAAAAAGAGATAAAAATAATACTTTAGCATGGCTGGGTGGCTCAATTAAGCATCTGCCTTCAGCTCAGGTCATGATCCCAGGGTCCTGGCATCCAGTCCTGCATCAGGCTTCCTGCTCAGCAGGGAGTCTGCTTCTCCCTCTCCCTCTATCCCTCCCTCCTGCTCATGCTTGCTCAAATAAGTAAATAAAATCTTTTAAAAATAATGCTTTATATTAGACTTCAATAAGCCATAAATGTATGTTACAATTTCTCAGGTAAATACCCAAAAAATAACAATTAAAAAAAATAGGGGTGCCTGAGTGGCTTAGTCGGTTAAGCGTCTGCCTTTGGCTCAAGTCATGATCTCAGTGTCCTGTGATCAAGCCCTGCATTAGGCTTCCTGCTTAGCAGGGAGTCTGCTTCTCCCTCTCTCTCTGCCCCTTCCCCAACTTGTGTGCACTCGTGCATGCGCTCTCTCTCAAATAAATAAGATATATTTTTTTAAAATAACAAATAAATAGGCGTGCCTGTGTGGCTCAATCAACTGGGTGTCTGCCTTTGGCTCGAGTCATGGAACTGGGGTCCTAGGATCAAGCCTCACATTGGGGTCCCTGCTGGGGAACAAGTCTGTTTCTCCCTCTCCCTCTGCCCATTCCCCTGCTTATGCTCTCTCTCAAATAAATACATTTTAAAATATATATAACAAACAAATAAGTATAACCACCAGAGGGCACATGGCTGGCTTAGTCAGTAGACCAGGAGGCTCGGGGTAGTGAGTTCTTGGGGTAGTGAGTTCGAGCCCAAATTGGGCATAGAGCTTACCAAAAAAAAAGGGGGGTGGAATAGAGAAAAAAACAGTATAGCCACCAAGATAATAGAGAAGAAGGAGAAAACTGAATAATAAAAAATCAGTAGTGGTGAAACTACAATTCACTAGGAAAACAATGATTATAAATTTGTGTACATCGAATGATATAGCCTCAAAACTAAGAGAAGTAAAAAGGGAAATAGGCAGGGTACCTGAGTGGTTCAGTTGGTTGATTCTTGGTTTCAACTCAGGTCGTGATGCCCAGGTCCTTGGCACCAGTCTGCTTCTCCCTCCCCCCCACCCCTACCGATCCCTACCCTTCTCTCTCTCTCTCTCTCTCTCTCTCTCTCTCTCTCTAATATAAATAAATCTAAAAATAATAATTAAAAAGGGGAAATGTATTAACAAGGAAGAAAGACTAAAAATCATTATATAAACATCTCAGGAACTTAGAACAGCAAATTCAACCCAAGAAAGCAACAGGAAGGAAATAATATAGAGAAGAGCAGAAATTAATGAAATGGATAACAAACACCCAATACGAATCTCAAAACTAAGAGCTGATTCTTTGAAAAGATTAACAGAATGGGGCGCCTGGGTGGCTCAGTGGGTTGGGGCCTCTGCCTTTGGCTTAGGTCATGATCCCAGGGTCCTGGGATGGAGCCCTGCATCAGGCTCTCTGCTCAGCAGGGAGCCTGCTTCCCTCTCTCCCTCTCTGCCTGCATCTCTGCTTACTTGTGATCTCAGTCTGTCAAATAAATAAATAAAATCTTTTTAAAAAAAGAAAGAAAGAAAGAAAGAAAGAAAAATACAAATGATATCTAGAATGAAAAAAGAAGACACAAATACAGATCCTACAGTCTTTATAAGGATTTTAAGTGCTTTATATGAGGTATATACCCAAAGGAATTGAAGGCAGGGCCTCAGATATCTATGCACCCGTGTTCACAGCATTATTCATGATAGCCAAAAGGGAGAAGCAACCCAAGTGTCCATCAACAGATGAACAAACAAAATGTGGTATAGTGGAATATCATCCAGCCATAAACAGGAATTTCGATACATGCTGTAACATGAACCTTGAAAACATTAAGTGAAATAAGACCCAAAGGGACAACTATAATATGATTTCACTCATATAAAATAGGCAAATTCATAGAGATAGAAAGATTAGAAGTTATTAGTGGCAGGAGGGAGGGGGCAGTGGAATTATTGCTTAAGGGTTACAAAGTTTCTGTTAAAGGTGATGAAGAGGGGAGCCTGGGTGGCTCAGTGGGTTAAAGCCTCTGCCTTCAGCTCAGGTCATGATCCCAGGGTCCTGGCATGGAGCCCCGCATCGGGCTCTCTGCTCAGCAGGAAGCCTGCTTCCTCCTCTCTCTGCCTGCCTCTCTGCCTACTTGTAATCTCTGTCTGTCAAATAAATAAATAAAATCTTAAAAAAAAAAAGGTGATGAAGTTTTGGATATAGATCATTGTATGACTATATCACTATAGATCACTACATCATGGTTGTCTAACATTGTGAATATACTTAATACTGCTGAATGATTAAAATGCAAATTTTACATTAGGCTAATCATTGTAAATGGATGTTATGAACAACTTCCTACCAAAAGAATTTGAAAATTTAGATAAAACAGACAAATTCCTAGGGAAACATCACTTACCAAACTTGGTAAAAGAACAAATAGACAATATGAATAATTCTAAGTCTCTGAAGGAAATTGAGTATGTAATTAATAACCCTTCCACAAAAAACACTCAGGGCCTAGGTGACTTTACCACTGAATACTGCCAAACATTTAAGGAAGAAATAACACCAATCTTACTCTTCCAAATAAGTGGTAAAGAACACTTCTGAACTCATTTTATGAAGCCGACATACCTTAATACCAAAACTTGAAAAGGACATTAACATAAAAGGAAAATCCCACGCCAATTTCATCCGTGAACACAGATGTAAAAATCCTAAGACAATATTAACAAATTGAATCCAGCATATATAAAAAGCATAACATTATGACCAAGTAGAGTTCATTCCAGAATGCAAGGTTGGTAAATCAGTAAATACAGAATTGCCACATTCGCAGAATAAAAGAGGCAATGCTTATGATCATTTCAAAAGATGCAGAAGAAGAATTAGATAAAAGTCAATATCCATTCCAGATAAAAAAAAAACTCTTAGCAAAGCAGGAAGGAAAAGGAGTCTACGTAATCTGATACAGATATCTACAATAAACAGATAGCAAACATCGTACTTCATGGAGAAATTTGAACACTTTTCCTCTGAGATGGGGAAATGAGTAAGGGATGCCTTCTGTTTACTATTTCTACACAACAAACACGGCCGCGCTAACATATAGGAAGCAAGACAGTGATATATTGCAAGCTTTTCAGGGCATTTATCCTGTTCAATGGGGGGAGAATGGGAAAGATAAAATAACAAAGAACAATTATATAGGGGCGCCTGTGTGGCTCAGTAGGTTAAAGCCTCCGCCTTCAGCTCGGGTCATGGTCCCAGGGTCGGGTCATGGTCGCAGGGTCCTCGGATCTAGCCCCACATTGGGCTCTCTGCTCAGCGGGGAGCCTGCTTCCTCCTCTCTCTGCCTGCTTGTGACCTCTGTCTGTCAAATAAATAAAATCTTAAAAAAAAAAAAAGAACAATTATATAGCAATGAGAATCTCTCTTCCGCTTTGCTCATCCCTTTTTTTCCTCTGAGGATCAGAACCAGAGTGGAAGCAACAGTCTTTTGGATCACCAATCAGATGCTGCTGATCGTTCCACTTTAGACCAAGAAGGAGCCTTGAAATATCATCCCCTATAACAACCCTGTGGATTCACAAGAAAAGAACAATGGGCCAGAGAGATTGAAGGAGTTGTCTAAGATCCTACTGCCACTTAGAACCCGTTTTCCTCGCTGGTTGGTAATGTGAGTCTCTTAGGTCCAATGTGAGCGTCCCCAGGTGCCGCAGCGACTCTACCTCCTGGGGTGAAGGCTCCAGAGGAAAGCGTCACCCACGGAGAGGCAGAGCAAGTCTGGTGGCACACCTTTCGCCCCGCTGACATCACAAGCAGAATGCTGGGGCTGGTCACACTTGAATTGTGATGTCAAGGAACAAAGCTGGCAATTTTCGAGAAGGGGGGCCAACTTGACAGGGAGATCACAAAACAGCAGCCAAAGGGAAAGGTGAGAAGGCAGCCATCGGATCCCAAGAGATGGAGAGGGCTGGGGTGGGGCGCGTGGGACTGATGGGGACCCTCCTGACAGCTAGTGAAGTGAGACCAGGGCAAGGCCCCTGCACCTGAACGCCCAGGGGTTCTTTTCTCTCCCGTCACAGGGCCGCCAAGCCTCTAGCCCTCTCTGACATGCAGAAGGTTTCACGTAAGTACTTGTGTCCATTTTCCCTTACATTGATGTGACTTCTTTCTGCCATCCGCTTGCTTGACCAAGATTTGTTGCAGGAGTTAGGGCTGGGACATGGAGAACACAAGCCCCATGTTATGCCTCCCATGTTGGCTGACCGATGACACAGTCTCTGTACCCCATGGGGAGACAGCTGCTTCCATGGAAAGGACTGGCCCTCAGAGGCCCTTCAACTCCTGCTGTGGCTTCTTCATGGTTCTGCTCTGTCTTCTCAGGGCCAGCCCAGGACCACAACCCAGCCCTGCAGCCCCCTGCCCAGCCCTCAAGACCTCCCCAAACGCAGCTCCTAATGAGTAACAGTAGTCTCAGCACCTTCGAGGACCAAGTCCTCTGTCCCATTTGCCTGGAGGTGTTCCGCAACCCGGTCACCACCGCCTGCGGGCACAACTTCTGCATGACCTGCCTCCAAGGCTTCTGGGACCACCAGGCCACCGAGGGCGAGACACTCTACTGCCCCCAGTGCCGGGAGAGCTTCCCCTCCAGACCGCGCCTCTGCAAGAATGTCATCCTGGAGGAGATGGTGACCTGCTTCACCCAGGCCAAGGGCCACACCTTGGGATCCTCTCGGATCCTGGCGGGGCCCCGGGACGTGCCCTGCGACTTCTGTGCTCCGCAGAAGCTCAAGTCGGTCAAGTCCTGTCTGCAGTGCATGGCCTCCCTGTGCGAGAAGCACCTGCGCAGCCACTTCGAAGACCAGGCGTTCCAGGACCACTCGCTGCTGGAGCCCGTGTGGGACCTCAAGAGCCACCTGTGCCGCAAGCACCGCCAGCTGCGGCGGCTGTACTGCCGCACGGAAGGCTGCTGTGTGTGCGGGGCCTGCCTGCTGGAGGAGCACAAAAACCATGACACCATCCCCCTGGAGGAGGAGCGTGCCCGCAAGGAGGTGAGGCCGGAGAGGAGGAGCCAGGGCCTTGCCGCCCACCCGCTGATACTTACCCAGCGTGAGTCTTTTTTTTTTTTTTTTTTTTTTTTTTTAAGATTTTGGGGCCCCTGTGTGGCTCGGTTAGGCGACTGCCTTCGACTCGGGTCATGATCCTGGAGTCCCGGGATCAAGTCCCACATCTGGCTCCCTGCTTGGCAGGGAGTCTGCTTCTCCCGCTGACCTCTCTCCTCTCATGCTCTCTCTCTCAAATAAATAAATAAAATCTTTAAAAAAAAAAAGATTTTATTTATTTATTTGACGGAGAGACACAGGGAGAGAGGGAACACAAGCAGGGGGAGCAGGAGAGGGAGAAGCAGGCTTCCCCCCCGAGCAGGGAGCCTGATGTGGGGCTCGATCCCATGACCCCAGGGATAATGACCTGAGCCAAAGTCAGATGCTTAACGACTGAGCCACCCAGGAGCCCCAGAGTGTGAAAGCCTTTCATAAGCCGGGGGCACACCTGTCCTTGGAGGGTAGTTATGAGACCATCCAAGTGACAGCCATGGGGGCGGGTGCGCGGGGACGTGAGAAAGGGCTGACAAGTTCGATGAACAAGGGTCCCAAGTTGTATGTACAAGTTCTAGGGTTCATTTTTTTCCTTGCACAGCAAAAGAAAAGTTGGAGAGAAAACATGTCATGTCGGGTGGAGCAAATCCCCTCCTTTTCTCTACTTTCAACTCTTGTTACATATATTTGCCCGGGTTTTTCGAGGGGAACACATATTTCAGACATTCTACCATGTGTGTTCGGTAAGAGTGCTCTCCCCACATAGCCACAGGGAACGGGAACGGGAACGGCCCACGGCCAGAGGCTCAGGCCAGGGTGGAAACCCGCTCACCACCCTGTTGAGCTCCGCTGGCACTTTTTCCATAGCGAGACTTGGTCAGCAGCGTGTTGACTTAGAGTCTGGCTTAAGCTGCTTATCTGGGGGTGCGCCAGCAACAGCTCACGGACAGGCACTTGGACCCGCACAGTTCTTCGTCTGTTGTAAACAAGAATGTGCCCGTTGCTGGAACAGGTGGAGAACAGGAGGCTTCTCTGTAGAGGGACATGGGACACAGTGCGCGCTGGGCCAGGCAGCGCCAGCCCAGCGAGTTATCTCCGGGGCTCCGTATCCGCTATGTTCCTCCTCGACCCACTGCCACCTCTCAAGCCACTGCACACTCTATAGCCCCTTTCTGTGACCTGAAACCCCGTGGTCATCACTATTAGGGCAGAGAACCTGGGAGTCAGAGACCACGAGCAGAGGGTAGACCCTGGGCCACCGTCCCTTCAGCGCTGGTCTTTCTCTCTCTCATGCAGGCATCTTCGGAATGTAAGAGGAATGCCTCCTCTGGGCTTGTGGAAGGGCTTCTCCGAGGCCACTTCCTGGAATCAGGGGCCCTCTCCTCCTCCCTCTCACTCCCAGGTGGAGGTTCGGAAGGTCCAGGCCAATGTGGAAAACCAGATGCTGATCATCAACTCTGACAGCCAGAAGCACAGGGGGCAGGTGGCCTTTCTCTCGGTAAGCCTGGCCCACTCTCTCCCAGGCCGGGGCTTCCCGGCAGTGCTCTGCATCGGGCTCAAGGGCCCTCTCAGGGCTTGGAGTGGAGGTCGTGGAGCCCAGCTGTCAGCAACAGGACGCCGAGGCAGGCTCCAGGCCAGAACACTCGGGGTACCCGGCTCCAGCTCCTAGATACCTCTCGACACTCCGTCCATCCCACCCCCCTGCAGAAACTGATCCAGACAACTCGTGAGGAGGTGAACACCTGCTTCTCAGAGATCATCCAGGAGGTCAAAAATCTGCAGATGAAGGTCTTGGATTTTGTGGAGAAAGAGGAGGCAGCGGCTCTGGGGAAGCTGGGCAGCTCTATCCAGCAGAGCCACAACCGGCTCCTGAAGCTGGAGGGCGACAGCATCTGGCTCCGCACCCTGCTCGCCAACAGGAGCGACCAGCAGTTTCTGCAGGCGAGCCCCCCCCCCCTCCCATCTCTGCCCCAGGCCCTGACACAGCCTCCGCTCCCCTCCCCCTCGCCACCTGCAGATGCCCCAGATCTGCCCAGACCTAGGATTAAGTGGTCAGCATTTGGGGCTGCCTCTCTTCGTCCATTCTCCAGCCTCCAGGAGGCTCCCCATCCCAGGCCATCAGTCCCGAGCTTACACCAACCCACCTGGCTTCTTCCTCCACCTGGGGCACTCAGCCTTACCCTAACCTTCCTGCCTTCATTTTCCTGGAACAGAAGGGAGTGGACCCTGGGATTCCAAGTACCTGCCACGGTGTACGTTTCTCCGGACTCCCCCAGGTCAGGGAAGCAAACGAGTCCAGAACAATCCAGATAGCCTGGCATGAAATCCCTTTTCCTTCCCCAGCCCTGGCCTGGTCCCCAGCCCATTGCTGCTACGGGAGGGTAGCAGGCAGGGTCACTAAGCAGAGGTCTGGGTGACAGCAACCTTGTCTATGCATGTGGCCCAGGGCTCCCCAGACTCCGGACTCAGCACTGACCTCCTTTCTTCAGCTGGGATCACGCGCCTGGGAGCAGATTTCTAATTTCTAGAGCTGCTGCTCACTGTGTCCAGCCACACACAGCAGCGGCCTCCCTCAACACACACACACGCACCAGGAAACATTTGGCAAGGTTTTTCCCTAAGCAATTAAAAGCTCAAAAGAAACCTCTTCCCATTGTTTTCTAATACACTTTGCTTAATGCACGAGGCCACCGTGCGGCCATGCTTTTAGCAAAGCCCTCATCTAAGACCTCATGACCAGCAGGGAGGGAGAGAGATGTCCAGGTTTGAAAATAAGCCATTTCTTCACCTGCCCCATGGTTCCGCGGACCCCGAAGCCCCTAGCATAAGTGGGAGCTCCTGGCATCGGCCTGGGCGCTGGCTCACAGGTGGCACTGGGGGCCGCTCCCTGCCTTCAGGAGTTCCCCAGGCTCAAGCACTTCCCTGCCCGCATGGAACCCCTGATGGGAACCAACTGTGAGGAGAAGCAGACCTTCCTCCAGTTGCCAGAGACCCTGGAGGAGCTCCGGACCCGGCTGATGGACCTGGGCCTCAGCTTCATCAATCAGCTCCTCCTGAAGGGTCAGTACCGGGCAGCCCGGGGCTACCGGAGACTCACCCGAGTTCCAGGGGCGGGACCGCCACACCGGGCCGTGTGTGCAGAGAGCCCTGCCTGCCCCTGAGTGCCTTCCCCCAGGTGACGCAGCCTGCTGGAAGCCCACGCCTCTCTCTGGAAGAACGCTGGGCTCTAAGAGTGTCCTCAGCAAAGCCCCTCCATTCCCCCCCGGCCAGGCATTAAGATGAACTCCTATGAGGTGCTGCCCCCAGCTGTGGACAGGAAAACACTTCTCAAGTGTGAGTCCTCCCCAGTGGCATCCAGAATCGGTGGGAAAGAAAGGAGCAGCCCCAGTCCCACCCCGGGGGGCCTCGTCTTCCCCTGCCCCACCAGCTTTCAGACCAGGGCTCCAGAGAGATGCCAGCCCTGGTTGCCCTGACCTCCCACTTGCCACTGGAGACCTCAGAAGGACTCAGCCTGCAACTCGAGGCCCTGATAGGGGGAGGGGAGGACTAACCTGTCTCATCCCATGGCTGGACCAAGGATCTGCCTCCTGCCCAGCCAGTGGTTCTGCCGCCCTCCCGGGCTGTGGTGTGTTACCACCTCTGCCCTCAGCCTGGTGCCTGCCAGTGTCCCCCGGGGCTTTAGTCTAGCCAGCTTCGATGACACCAACCATTTCGTCTTCAAATTTCCTTTTCATTTGATGCTTCCGCAGCCCGTCTCCTGGGCGGGGCCGGGAGGCACAGCTCAGTGACTTCTCTGAGATATAGTGGGTCTCTCTGGTGAATCCCTGAGTCACCTCCTCCAGGAGCCCTTGACCTTCCCTCAATCCCGTCCAGTCTCAGGTCCTCGGCCCCCGGGGTGCTCATCCCATCTCCCTTCCCCGTCTCCTCCCACAGGTTACTGCAACCTGAACTTTGACCCCACCACGGCCAGCGAGGAGCTGTTCCTGTTCAAGGAGACCCACTCGGTGCTGAACCTGGGCATCCTCCTGGAGCCCTTCGCCACGAGCGGCCCCTTCCCCGGCTTCAAGCAGTGGCCGCAGGTGCTGTGCTCGCGCGGCCTGTCCGAGGGCCGCCACTACTGGGAGGCCGACGTGTCCAACTCGTGGGTGTGCCTGGGCCTCACCTACCGCCGCTGCCCCCCGCTCGGCAGCCGCCCGCGCCGCAACATCGTCTACCTGCTGGGCCGCAACCCCTACTCGTGGTGCCTGGAGTGGGACTCGCTCAAGTTCTCCGTGTGGCACAACAACACGCAGACGGTGTTGCACGGCGGCTACCACCGCACGCTCGGCGTGGCGCTCGACTGCGGCGCCGGCTGCCTCTCCTTCTACTGCGTGGCGGGCGGCGTGAGCCTGCTCTACCGCTTCCTCGTCTCCTTCCTGGAGCCGCTCTACCCCGCGGTCATGGTCAGCAGCGGCGCCTCCGTGACGCTCAAGCAGCGCCCGGAGGCGGAGGTGTAGGCGGAGGAGGCGGTCAATAAAGCTGGACTGGAGCGCCGGCTGGGCCCGCGGAGCCGCGCGGGGGCGGGGGGGGGGGGGGGCGGTGGCCACGGGAGGTCCCGGCCCCCGGTGGAGGGGTGGGATGGGCGGCCAACCCGCATCCCGACGCGCCGCCCGGGATGGCCTGGGAATCCCAGGAAACAGGCAGACCCCTCCGTTCCCGCAGCCCCTCTGAGCCAGGCTGGAGTTCCCCCGGGGACTGGGGACAGTCCGGTGGCCTCCGGAGGGTGGATTCCTGACCCGGGTGCACAGTCTCCCCCACCGTGGTGACCACCTTCCTAACCCCCCATCAGAGGGCCCTGGCCTTGGCTCTCCAGGCTGGTCCCTACTACTCAGCATTGGGGACCCAGGGATGTGTTCCCCAAGACCAGGTGGCCTGAGTGGGCGGGGCTTGGAGCAGATGGCTTCTCTCTGCCCCTCCCCCGCAGGTGACCAGGCTGAGAGGAGCACCTAACATGGGAAGGGGGGGTTCTGTCCCAGCTGCTTAACTGGGGTTTGGGAGGTTAAGGCGAGGAACCCAGGATGATCTCAGGCCCAAAGACAGGCTGAGGGCCTACTGACCGGAGCAGAGCGCCTCATACAGCTGGTGTCTCATAGTCCGGCCTCTGCTCTCCTCAGCATACCACCGCCCAAAAGCAAAGGGGGCTGCTTGGGCACCCAGGCCTCTGGCATCCCACCTGCCCCGCTGCGGGTGCGAAGTCCCCCGCGAGGCTGGATCCCAGCCGGGTTCCTGCCTTGCGACCACAGGAGCGCGCCCGGGGACTCTGGGGAAGCTACCCCAGCATTTCCAGCCTCAACCAGCCGCTAGTTCCTATGGCTTCTCCTGCCGAGGCCCTCGGGTTAATGATTGACTCTGGAGAGGAAACGCTACAAATCCGGGAGAAAATCCCTCTGGCAAAGCGCTACGAAATCCAGAACCCGCCCCAAGAGCGCCCCGCCCCACGGGTGTGCCTGAATTCCATCCCCGCTGGGCCTGTTGGAAGAGAAATTAGTGACCCTAGTTTCCCAGCAGGAGAGGTCATTTTGGCGCCAGGGCAGGGCCAGACCGGAATGGGGTGCAAGGGGGTACGCTCAAGGTCTCCGAGGGTGGGGCGGCCTTTGGCTCCTCTGAGCAAGCTGTGGTTTCTTGCCGACCGTCCTTTCTGGAGTCTTCACTCAGCATCAATTCCAATCACTCTTGCCCCCATGAGCTATTCCCCATGCTGATAGGCAGGAATGAAATGTAAACTTTTCCCAGTGTTCAGGAGAGGTCTTTCACATCCACAGGCCTCCATCTTGCCTCCCCACCCCTCACCCCTGCAATCTTCATTCTTCCTCTGGCTGAGGTCAGGAAGGGCTGAAGAGGCCAAGGTGGAGACGGGGAGTGGGGGGGCGTATCTAGCTGCATGGATCTCCGAGTCTTTCCCCGACTCCTTGCAAGGAGGCCGCTACCCTTGCCAGCTCCTCCCGGGGTGCCCTGTAATGCCGGAACAGTCCTGACACCTTCCTGCATATGTTGGTGTCAAATCCGCACCTGAGCTAAGGGGGGGTATTTGCTTTCCTAAAAAGCTCATCTGCAGTTCCTAGGCCACTAGGAATTCACGGTGATAGTCCTGGGTGGGGTAGGGGTCCTCAAATGCTTTTTAGTATTCCATGAAGCCAAATGAGAGAGCAGGCCTGCACATCAGGGAGGCTACCCAGCAAACCAAAATGTCAGCGTTTTCTGCTGGGGTCCTCCCAGGGCAAGACCAGCCGTGCTCTTGGATAATCAGGTCTGTCAACCCCACCCCTTCCCTTTCCCCCACTGCGGAGACACCAGGGAAGGGACTGTCCCTGCAACACCACCCACACTCTTCTCATGACTTCCTGCTCCTGCCTTAGCACTCAAATATTTTTTTGTGTGTGTGAATCTGAACAGGCTGTAAACTAGTCTGTCACCAAGGATTATTTCGCTTTAAAAATGTCCATGTTGTTCTTTAAAAAAAAGATTGTGTTCCTGTACTACTTGGGTAATTTTTAAATTAATCTTTTTTGCATTTTCTATAAAAGTGATGTTGCTTTTAACACATGACGTCTACTATATGCCAGCCACTGCTGATGGCAAATGAAATGTTTGTGGCCAATATGAACCTCATAACCTTATAAATAGGTATGAATTATCCCCATTTTATGGATAAGGAAACTGAGAAGAGGTTAAGTGACGTGTCTAAGGTCATAAAGGTATATAATTGAGCCAGGATTCAACTCTAGGCTGTCTTTTTTTTAGCTATTATGCTGCACCACCTCTCCTATTCTGCATTTGCTCTAGAAAACTTACCAATATTGTACTTTCAAAATGCAAAAAGTTATGCAAAATGCAAAAATGACTTGTTCACTGGCTGTATAACATTACATCTATATTCTACAAATTCTACAACCTATAGCTTTGGTGTGTGTATGTTTGCTTAATATCTGCACCCAACATGGGGCTCAAACTCACAACTCCGGGATCAAGAGTTGTAGGCTTTTCCAACTGAGCCAGCCAGGTGCCCCTCCTATGGCTTTGTTTTGTCTTTAATTCCTTCCTGATTCCCACTGGAGATGGGTGGCGAGTGCCAACCGAGCCAAAGCCACAGATGTTGCTTCCTCCATGTTACTCCCAAGTTTGACCCAAACTCAGAAGGCTCAAGGTAGGGGCCAAAGGATCTTGGTAGCAGCCATGGTTTCTACCCATCTCATCATGCCGTCCCACAGTTGGGGGGAGAACAGAAGCAGGATCTTTAAGATCGGGGCTCGATCCCAGGATGCTGGGATCATGACCTGAGCCGAAGGCAGAGGCTTTAACCCACTGAGCCACCCAGGCGCCCCGGAAGTAAGGGCTTTAAATGAGACACTGGACCAGATGGACTTCACAGATATATTCAGAACATTCCATCCCAAAGCAACAGAACACACATTCTTTTCTAGTGCACAAGGAACATTCTCCAGAATAGATCACATCCTGGGTCTCAAATCAGGTCTCAACTGATACCAAAATACTGGGATCATTCCCTGCATATTTTCAGACCACAATGTTTTGAAATGTGAACTCAATCACAAGAGGAAAGTTGGAAAGAATTCAAATATATGGAGGCTAAAGAGCATTCTACTAAAGAATGAATGGATCAATGAGGAAATTAATGAAGAATTTTAAAAATCCATGGAAACAAATGAAAATGAAAACACAATTGTTCAAAATCTTTGGGATGCAGCAAAAGCAGTCCTAAGAGGGAAGTATATAGCAATACAAGCCTTTCTCAAGAAACAAGAAAGTTCTAAAATACCCAACCTAACTTTATACCTAAAGGAGCTGGAGAAAGAACAGCAAATAAAACCTAAACCTTCAGGAGAAGAGAATGAAGAGCAGAGCAGAAATCAATGAAATAGAAACCAAAAGAACAGGGGCACCTGGGTGGGTCATTCGTTAAGCGTCTGCCTTCAATTCAGGTCATGATCCCAGCATGCTAGAATCAAGCCCCACATCAGGCTCCCTGCTCAGTGGGTAGCCTGCTTCTCCCTCTCCAGCTACCCCCTGCTTGTGTTCCCTCTCTCACTGTCTCTCTCTGTAAATAAAATCATGAAACAAAACTAAAAGAAATCCAAAGAACAGTAGAACAGATCAATGAAACTAGGAGCTGGTTCTTTGAAAGAATTAATAAGACTTATCAAAAAGAAAAGAGAAAGGACCCAAATAAATAAAATCATAAATGAATGAGGAGAAATCACAAACAACACCAAAGAAATACAAACAATTATAAGAACATATTAAGAGGGACGCCTGGGTGGCTCAGTTGGTTAAGCAGCTGCCTTTGGCTCAGGTCATGATCCCAGCATCCTGGGATCGAGTCCCACATCGGGCTCCTTGCTCAGCGGGAGCCTGCTTCTCCCTCTGCCTCTGCCTGCCATTCTGTCTGCTTGTGCTTGCTCTCTCTCCCTCTCTGACAAATAAATAAAAAATCTTTAAAAAAAAAAAAAAAGAACATATTAAGAACAACTATATGCCAACAAATTAGGCAATATAGAAGAAATGGATGCATTCCTAGAGACACATAAACTACCAAAACTGAACAAGGAAGAAGTAGAAAACCTGAACAGACCCGTAGCAAGCAAGAAAATTGAAGCAGTAATCAAAAGTCTGCCAATTAGAGCCCAGGGCCATATGGCTTCCCAGGGGAATTCAACCAAACATTTAAAGAATTAATACCTATTTGTCTGAAGCTGTTCCATATATATATATATATATGTATATATATATACACACACATATATACAAATATATATATATATATGATGAAAAACTTCCAAACTCTTTCTTGAGGCCAGCATTACCTTGATCCCAAAGCCAGACAAAGACCCCAACAAAAAGGAGAATGACTGACCAATATCCCTGATGAACATGGATGCAAAAATTCTCACCAAAATATTAGCCAATAGGATCCAACAGTACATTAAAAGGATTATTCACCACAACCAACTGGGATTTATTCCTGGGCTGCAAGTTTGGTTCAATATTAACAGTATCAATGTGATACACTACATTAGTAAAAGAAAGGACAAGAACCATATTATCCTCTCAATAGATCCAGAAAAAGCATTAGACAAAGTACAACATCCTTTCTTGATTAAAACTCTTCACAGTATAGGGATAGAGGGTACATACCTCAATATCATAAAAGCCATCTATGAAAAATCCACAGTGAAATCATTCTCAATGGGGAAAAACTGAGAGCTTTTCCCCTAAGGTCAGGAACACAGCAGGGACGTCCACTATCACCACTGCTGTTCAACACAGTACTAGAAGTCCTAGCCTCAGCAATCAGACAACAAAAAGAAATAAAACGCATCTGAATTGGCAAAGAAGAAGTCAAACCCTCACTCTTTGCAGATGATGTGATACTTAATGTGGAAAACCCAAAAGACTCCATCTCAAAAGTGCTAGAATTCATACAAGAATTCAGAAAAGTGGCAGGATATAAAACCAATGTACAGAAATCAGTTTCATTTCTATACAACAGTGAGACAAAAGAAAGAGAAATTAAGGAGTCAATCCTATTTACAATGGCACCCAAAACCATAAGATACCTAGGAATAAATCTAACCAAAGAGGCAAAGAATCTGTACTCAGAAAACTATAGAATACTCATGAAAGAAATTGAGGAAGACACAAAGAAATGGAAAAACGTTCCATGCTCATGGATTGGAGGAACAAATATTGTTAAAATGTTCATGCTACCTAGAGCTATCTACACATTTAAAATGCAATCCTTATCAAAATACCATCCACTTTTTCCATAGAAATAGAACAAATAATCCTAAACTTTGTATAGTACCAGAAAAGACCCTGAATAGACAGAGGAATGTTGAAAAAGAAAACCAAAGCTGGTGGCATTACAATTTCGGACTTCAAGCTCTATTACAAACCTGTAATCATCAAGACAGTATGGTACTGGCACAAAACAGACACACTGATTAATGGAACAGAATAGCGAATCCAGAAATGGGCCCTCACCTCTATGGTCAACTAATCTTTAACAAAATAGGAAAGAATATCCAATGGAAAAAAGATAGTCTCTTCAACAAATGGTGTTGGGAAAATTGGACAGCCACATGCAGAAGAATGAAATTGGACCATTTTCTTACACCACACACAATAATAGACTCAAAATGATGAAAGACCTGAATGTGAGATAGTGATCCATCAAAATCCCTGAGTAGAACACAAACAGCACCCTCTGCGACCTCAGCCACAGCAACTTCTACCTAGACACATCGCCAAAGGCAAGAGAAGCAAGGGCAAAAATGAACTGTTGGAACTTAATCAAGATAAAAAGCTTTCACACAACAAAAGAAACAGTCAACAAAACCAAAAGATAACCAACAGAATGGGAGAAGGTATTTGCCAATGACATATCAGATAAAGGGCTAGTATCCAAAATCTATAAAGAACTTACAAACTCAACACCCAAGGAAGAAATAATCCAACTAAGAAATAGGCAGAAGACATGAACAGACATTTCTGCAAAGAAGACATCAGGATGACCCATAAATACATGAAAAAGTGCTCCACATCACTCGGCTTCAGGGAAATACAAATCAAAACCACAAAGAGATACCACCGCACACCAGTCAGAATGACTCAAATTAACAAGTTAGGAAATGACAGATGTTGGTGAGGATGCAGAGAAAGGGGAACCTTCCTACACTGTTGGTGTTGTAGGTGTGGTGAAATGCAAGCTGGTGCAGCCACTCTGGAAAACAGTATGGAGATTCCTCAAAAAGTTGAGCTACCCTACGAGCCAGCAATTGCACTATTAGGTATTTACCCCGAAGATACAAATGTAGTGATCTGAAGGGGCACGTGCACCCCAATGTTTATAGCAACAATGTCCGTGATAGCCAAACTATGGAAAGAGCCCAGATGTCCATTGGCAGATGAATGAATAAAGATGTGGTATATATATATACACAATAAAATATTATGGAGCCATCAAAAAATTAACTCTTGCCGTTTGCAATGACATGGATGGAACTAGAGGGTGTTGTACTAAGCAAAATAAGTCAATCAGGAAAAACGATTATCATATGATCTCACTGATCTGTGGAATTTGAGACACACAAGGCAGAGGATCATAGAGGAAGAGAGGAAAAAATGAACCAAGATGAAACCAGAGAGGAAGGCAAACCATAACAAACTCTTAATCTCAGGAAACAAACTGAGGGTTGCTGGAGTGGAGGGATGGGATTGCTGGGGGATGGACATTGGGGAGGGTATGTGTTGCAGTGAGCGCCGTGTATTGTGTAAGACTGACAAATCATAGGGGCGCCTGGGTGGCTCAGTGGGTTAAAGCCTCTGCTTTCAGCTCAGGTCATGATGGGATCGAGCCCCGCATCGGGCTCTCTGCTCTGCAGGGAGCCTGCCTCCACCTCTCTCTCTGCCTGCCTCTCTGCCTACTTGTGATCTCTGTCTGTCAAATAAATAAATAAAATCTTTAAAAAAAAAAAAAAGACTGACAAATCATAGATCTGTACCCGTGAAACAAGTAATACATGATATGTTAATAATTTAAAAAGATTGCAGCATTAAAAAGGGCTCCAAAAGTCTCAGTAATCAAGATAAATGTTCTAATGCAATATTTTACAAAATCAAAATTAATGCAAAAATCCATGGTGGGCAGAATATCAAAATAGTACATAAAGTGCAGATCTGACCCAGCACTTGCACTACTTGCTTTGTAACCCCTCAGACTAAGCCTGACCCTGATTCTGCTGACATTTTATTCATGAAACCAGGTGACTCCACTGGCCATAGTTTGTTGATCTGGTTTTCTAGAATTATTGCATTAAATTATTTGCTTTGATTACTGAATTTTCTTGATATCCCGTAAATTTTGCGCTCCTGGCAAGTGCTTCACTCCCCACACCCTAGATGGGCATGTCGTGTATCTGAAATTGAGTAGCTGGACCAGGGGTAGGCATCAGGGATGTCAAACATCCTGCAGGGCTCAGAATAGCCACCCCCAAACGCCCCTGTTGTTAGTAGGATATGTATGTGCCTAGATACTTCAAATGAAAAGTTAAACAACATTCATTTAGCTGCTCACCCTTGCCAAAATAAATAATAATCAGACTGTCAGAAGCCCAGGGGCATCCTTTAAAAGGCTTTTGGTTCCCTGCCAAGTGTTTCTGGACGCTGACTCTTCCTGGTTTACAGCTAGATTCTTCCCGCCTGGAGGATGTGTGCCTTAGTGCTTTTGTACTTCACGTGTAGTTGGGAGAGGACACCAGTGGTTAGATTTCTGCCCAGTTTGCTCCAGTGTTCCACAAATGTCCTCTGAGTGGCTCTGTGGGCTAGGCACAGGGTTCCCCATGTGGGCTGCCGTGGGAATCAAGATAGACTGAGTCCCCACCCCGGTGCAGCTCAGGTAGTGGAGGAGGAGAGACCCTAAGATCAGTCGCAAGGGGTGAATGTGTCTAGCCACATACTCTTCAGGGGAAGAGATGACCAAGGAGCTATCCCACGCCAAGTATCAGCAAACTATGGCCTGTGGCCCATTACCCATTGCTGTATAGCTTGCAAGCTAAGAATGGTTCTTACTTTTTTTTTTTTCTTTTAAGATTTTCTTTATTTGACAGAGAAAGACACAGCAACAGAGGGAACACAAGCAGGGGGGTGGGAGAGGGAGAAGCAGACCTCCCCCTGAGCAGGGAGCCTGATGCGGGGCTCGATCCCAGGACCTGGGGATCATGACCTGAGCCAAAGGCAGATGCTTAAAGACTGAGCCACCCAGGCGCCCCAAGGTTCTTACATTTTTTAAAAATTTTGTCTAATCGTTTGTCAGAAAGAGAGAGTGAGAGTGCACAAGCATGGGGAGCAGCAGGCAGAAGGAGAGGCAGGCTCCCGGCTGAGCAGGCAGCCCAACGGGGGACTAGATCCCAGGACCCTGGGTTCACGACCTGAGCTGAAGGCAGATGCCCAACCGACTGAGCCACCTCGGCGTCCCCAGGTTCTTACATTTTTTTAGTGGGGAAAAGAAATCAAAAGAAGAATATTTTGTAAAACATCAAAGTTACACAATGTTCAGATTTCAGTGTCCATAATAAAGTTTTATTGGCACACAGCCATGCTCGTTTGTTTACATATTGTGTATAGCTGCTTTTGTTCACAGTGGCAGAGTTGCAACAGAGGCTGTCTTGCAAAACCCTAAATATCCACCATTGGGCCCTTGACAGATAAGTGTGCCAGCTCCTGAATTACATCCATATAAATGCACAATAATGCAAAGGTCAAAGAGGAGAGATAGACGTGCTAGGAGAAATAACCATGGAAACCAGCCTCACCAGGGAAATAAGGGATGTCTTCCCAAAGGAGGTGATGTTTGAGCCATGATGTGAAATAATGGAAGTTTCCAGGCAAAAGGGATCAGGACAGTCCTCCATGCAAGGGGGCCAGGAGAGGTAAAACCCCCGCAGCTGGGCGCACATGGCAAGCAGAGAAGGCCATTGTGGCTGGAGGCAGTGAGTGAGGAAGAGAAATTTGGGGCTGAAAGGGCGAGCAAGGGCCAGGCTTTGAGGGTCTTGTGACCATACCAGGAGCTCATCTTCATCCTGCAAGTCCTAGAAAGCCACTGTAGAGTCTTAAGCAGGGTGAGAAATCAGGCAAGATCAGACTTACTTTGTAGAAATATCAGTGCAGCTATAGTGTTGAACAGGAATTTGAGGTCTCAGATGGACAACAACGGTCCAGGGGTGGTGATGGTGGAGATGAGGGCAGGCGGCTAGAAGAGAGAAATACTAGGAAGTAGAGTGAGCAGGACTTGGTTATGGATTAGATATGGGACATGAGAGAGACCAAAGGTCATGGAAGGTCAAGGAAGGTTATGGGATGCTGGTACTGTCATTTACTGAAACAGGTTCCAGAAGAAGGACCCGGTTTGGCTGGGGTGTGGGGGAGGGGCAGTGGAGGACAGCATCCACAGCAAACACTGGTTTATGTTGGGTTTGGGTGCCTTTGAGGCACACAAGAGAGGGTTGCAGGTTTGATATCTGGAACGCGGGCTCATCAGTATACAGGTGGTGGCTGGAGCCACAGGCGTGGCGCAAAAGAGGACAGGGTGAAGGTCAGAGTCTGTGGAACTCTGCCATTCAAAGGTCAAGAGTAGGGTGCTTGGTTGGCTCAGTAGGTTAAGGGACTTCAGCTCAGGTCATAATCCTGGAGTCCTGGGATTGAGTCCCACATAGGGACTGAGCTCCCTGCTCAGTGGGGAGTCTGTTTCTCCTTCTGACCCTCTCCCTCTCTTGCTCTCTCTGTCTCTCTGTGTCTCTCAAATAAATAAATTAAATTTTTAGAAACCCCACAAAGGTCAAGGGTAAACAGCAAGAGTGGCAAGAGAAGTGGCAGGAAACCCAGGTGAGAACGATGTCCTGCAAGCCAAGGAAAGAACGAATTTCAAGGAGGGAGGGGTCAGTGGGGTCAGAGGTTTTAGGTGAGGACAAAACAAGTCCTTCAGATGTGGTGACCCAGGAATGACCAGAAGGGGTAGAAGTTCAGCTTTTGAGGACAGAGGAAGGAGGGGAGTTCTGGAAGCACACCCAGGGAGAGGGGACACCTCTCATATCCCGTTGGGCTGTAGAGGGGGCTGGAGCAGGCGCTGGAGGGGAATATGAATGGACAGAGGATAGACCTTTGGTTTTGTTTCATTTTAAGAGAGACCAGAGCTCGTTTAAACGCCAGTCTTACACAACAGCCTATATGTGTGATGATTCAGAACTCCTCTGGGTAGATTTACACCCAGCAGGAATTTTAGACTTAGCAAGAAATGCTAAAACCCCCACGGTTCCCAAGGGAAGGAGACTCAGTGCAGAAGGGGGCAGGCCAGGAGCCTCAGGGAAGATGTCTCAGAGGAGGGGGGCCTGGGGCTGCACCCTGAGGATGGGTGACTCCATCAGGCCACAAATGCATCTTGGGCAACCGTACTGGGTTGAATAGTGCCCCCCAAAACTCATGTCCACCAGGAACCTCAAAATGTGACCTGATTTGGAAACAGGGTCTTTGTAGACATAATTAGTTAAGAGGAGGTTATATTGGAGTAGGGTGGGCTCTAATCCAATGACCAGTGTCTTTATAAGGAAACAGAGTCACAGAGATATCCAGACACAAAGAGAAGATGGAGGGAGAAATTAGGATGATCCTGCCACAAGCCAAGGAGCGCCAGCAGCCCCCAGAAGCCAGGAGACAGGTGTGCAATGGATTCTCCCTCAGAGCTCCAGAGAGAACCAACCCTGCCCACAACTTGATCTCAGACTTCCAGCCTTTAGAACTGTGAGAGAATATGTTTCTGTTGTCTTAGCCCCCCAGTCTGTGGTCCTTTCCTTTGTGGAAGCCCCAGGAAGCCAACACAGCACCTGTTGAAGGCTATGTGTTGGGTGCTCTGCCAGATGCTAGAGATACCAAAACTGGTCATCCCCGAGGTGGTCGTGGCTCTGGAAGCTGTGACATCAGGGACCACCATGGATACCTCTCTAGAAGAGGTGGCACGTGGCTTCTGTCCTAATAAACAGTGGGAGTTTCCATGGTAGTGGGCTAGCACGGGTGTGAAAACAGGGGTATGATCAAACGTCGGTCAGGACCGGAGCAAAAGAAGGGAAGGGACCAGCAGGGGACTAGGCGGCCGGCAGAAACCTGACTTTGATTCTTCAGTGCCCTGGCACCGTGGAGAGAGGTCCTTCAGGGAATGGCATGATCCAGTTTGCCTGATCAAGGCTGAGTGGAAGGGAGAGAGAAGGTCTTGGAGGTGGAGTGAGGACATGAGCAGAGGAGGTAAGGGAGGGCAGGAATGCGTGCGCAGTGGGGTAGATGAAGAGGTGAGTGCAACGGGTGAGCTATCAGCGCATGGGTTGGAGGGGTTGGGAAATCGGTGTGTGTCCAGAGCCCTGCCCAGGTGTGGGCGGAGTGGTCCAGGAACCCAATGCCAGGGAAGGCTTTTAGGTACAGCCCCTGAAAAGGTGGGTGATTTGGGAAGATGAATCTGGCAGTCCAGGCAGGGAGGCTAAGTGGAGAGGTCCTGTGAGGTTCAGGGTCTGTGCTGCATAGGTCTGATGTGGCACCAGCCGGGTAAGACATACGAGCAAGACGGGAAAGAGCAGTCAGTGGAATTAATGAGTCACTGGATGTGACGATGGAGGCGAAGGGGAGGGAGGGAAGCTGGGACCACTTCAGAGAACAGAAGCGGGGCCCAGTCTGAAAAGGAAGATGGCAAGGGTGCTGTGGGGACAGGCTGAGTTGGGGTGACAGAAAATCACAAGGAGAGGGGCCTGGAGCTCTGGAGAGGGGGAGCCTAGGCTGGAGGAGAGAGTCTGGTTAAGAGGCAGGAAGGAGGAATCAGGAGAAGGAATTAGGGACACAAGATGAAAGGGTGACCCCAGAGCCAAGGGAGCCCCCTTCCAACACCCCCCTCCCAGGCTAGGAGAGAGCAAAGTGGTTATTTGGAGAGAGCGCTGTGTCCAGGCCATAGTTCTAGAAGTGACTGACTGCCTGATTTATGACTATTGCCCCTGAACTCAGGCCAGGACTAAGCACAGGGACAATCCCAAATCAGGGGGTATGAGAGAGGGTGAGAGAGAGGGAGAAGGAGGCTCCCCGCTGAGCAGAGAGCCCGATGGGAGGCTTGTTCCTAGGACCCTTGAGAACATGACCTGAGCGGAAGGCAGAGGCTTAATCCACTGAGCCACCCCCCCAATAGTTAAAATATTTTTAAGGAATCCCAGACTGTGGGGGTCCTGGGGTCCTGGGATGGAGTCCTGAATCAGGCTCTCTGCCCAGCAGGGAGCCTGCTTCCTCCTCTCTCTGCCTGCCTCTCTGCCTACTTGTGATCTCTCTCTCTCTGTCAAATAAATAAACAAACAAACAAACAAAAAAGGAATCCCAGACTGTGGGCTTAGGGTGCTAAGACCCAGGAATGGGGGCATTACTTGGATGGGCAATAGTTCATCCATTCCTTCATTTCAGCCAGTGAGCCAGGACCTGGACAGCACTCCATACATGTCAACCCTTCTCATAGCTATTATAATCCTGCATTACACACTGTGTGAAGTGCTGGGGAAGGACTGATCATCCAGGAAGAAAGCTCCTAAACCTCGAGGAGCTTAGTGGGAGACAATGCAGCACTCAGAGGGATTAATTCCTCAACCTATAGGGTCTGAGAGGCCTTCTTGGAGGAAGGGGCTACAAAGTAGACACCTGAAGACCAACGAGGGGCCAATCGGATGAAGACAAGGCTCCCCGAGACAGTGTTTCAGGGAAAGGGAACAACCACACGCATCCAGAGATCTCAGAGGATCCGGCCAACCAGCAACAGAATGTGGTGGTGGCTGATATCTGTCCTGATGTATGGTGATTGTGCTAGTAAGTACGAATTACTTACTATGAATTCCTGAAAATTTATGTTCTCGCGCAAGTGCCTTCCTCTCTCTTTGCGCAGATGCCGCAGTTCCTTTATTTGTAGGATGGTGACCCTTCCAACTCTGTGTCCCTAGCCACTCACCCATAGTGACAGCTGTCCATAGGCCCTCACGAAATGGGACGTGACGCTAGGCTGTGCACTTAGACCAGCACTTAGGGGACAGAGTCAGAGAGGAAGGCTGGGGAAGGCCATAGAGAATGTCTCCGCCAGACCCTGACTCGGAGCTCTGTGGCCTCAGTGACCATGCTCCAGCCTGCTGGGAACTGCACCCTCAAGAAGCACTCACGGTCCAGGAAGGTGGAGGGAGTGTTTCCACAGCTCTATCAATTTTATCTTGATGAAGCAGAGGTCAAAGTTAAACGTGGAGCTCCCCAGAGAACAGTGAGATCCTGGAAAAAAGAGGGTGGGAGCTTCTAGGAAGTCCCTGGGTACTAAGTCCCTGGATCCCGCCAGAGTACCCAAGGATGGAGGGGACGGCTGCATTCGGTCTGTTCTGAATACCCAGGAGCAGGGACTGCCACTCACAGGACTGAGCCAGGCTGAAGTGGGGGAGGGGGGTGCTGAGATGGTGCAGATTCTGGAGTAGGATCCCTTCTGTCCCCCATACACGCCTGAGACCATCCCTAGAGGACCATGGATGCACTTTAATGGATCCCATTCCCTCCTCGCAATGTTTGTATCCATGGAAACTCAGGCTAAGGCGAATGTCCCTTTGTGTAAGGGCCAACCCCAGCACGGAGACTATTGGCAAGAAATGAGACAAGTCGCGGAGATGACTTATGTCTAAGATGTACCTTACAACTAATGTAAATATCTCCGACATAATTTACCCAGGACTTAAGCCATCCTATTTGTTGTGAAGTGGTATCTCATTGTGTTTTGTTTTTTTTTAAAGATTTTATTTATTTATTTGACAGACA
Organism: Enhydra lutris kenyoni; assembly: GCF_002288905.1. Taxonomy (NCBI): domain Eukaryota; kingdom Metazoa; phylum Chordata; class Mammalia; order Carnivora; family Mustelidae; genus Enhydra; species Enhydra lutris. Next base: position 430,150 of record NW_019154159.1, read on the forward strand.
GAGATTACAAGTAGGCAGAGAGGCAGTCAGAGAGAGGAGGAAGCAGGCTCCCTGCTGAGCAGAGAGCCTGATGTGGGGCTCGATCCCAGGACCCTGGGATCATGACCTGAACCGAAGGCAGAGGCTTCAACCCACTGAGCCACCCAGGCACCCCTCTCATTGTGGTTTTGATTTGCATTTCCTTGATATCTAATGATGTTGAACATCTTTTTTTTTTTTTTTTAAGCAGACTCTTCATCCAGGACGGAACACAAAGCAACGCTTGAACTCACAACTCTGAGATCAAGACCCCAGCTGATGGGGCACCTCGATGGCTTAGTGGGTTAAAGCCTCTGCCTTTGGCTCAGGTCATGATCCCAGGACCCTGGCATGGAGCCCTGCATCAGGTTCTCTGCTCAGCAGGGAGCCTGCTTCCCTCTCTCTCTCTGCCTGCTGCTCTGCCTACTTGTGATCTCTGCCTGACAAATAAATGAATAAAACCTTAAAAAAAAAAAAAAAGACCCCAGCTGAAATCAAGAGTCCAACGCTTGACTGACTGAACCACCCAGGGACCCCGAGCTTCTTTTCATGTGCTTATTGGCCATTTATATGTCTCCTTTGGAGAAATGTCTGCTCAGATCCTTTACCCATTTTCTTTCTTTCTTTTTTTTTTTTTTTTTTTTTAAGTTTTTTTTTTTTTTACAGACAGAGATCAAAAGCAGGCAGAGAGGCAGGCAGAGAGAGAGGAGGAAACAGGCTCCCAGCTGAGCAGAGAGCCCGATGCAGGGTTCGATCCCAGGACCCTGGGATCATGACCTGAGCTGAAGGCAGAGGCTTCAACCCACTGAGCCATCCAGGTGCCCCCCTTTACCCATTTTCAAATGGTCTTATTTGCCTTTCCGTTGTTGAACTGTAGGAGTTCTTTGTATATTCTCAAGTTATCAGATACAAAATTAGCTAATATTTTGTCCCTTTCTGAGTATTATCTTTTCACTTTCTTGATGGTGTTTTGGCACATGAAAGTTTTTAATTTCGAGTGTCACTGGTGTTTGGTGTCTAAGAATCCATTGCCTTGTTCAAGGTCATCAAGATTTACTCCCATGTTTTCTTCTAAAAGTTTTATTGTTTTAGTTACGACCTTCCCGCCTCTTTGTCATAGTGCGAGGCAAGAGTCCAGGCTCATCCTTTTGCGTGTAGATTTTCCATTGTTCCAGCACCATTTGCTGAAAAGACCATTCTTTCCACCCTGGATTGTCTCAACACCCTTGTGGAAAATCAGCTGATCAGAAATACAAGGATTTATTCTGAATTCTTTTCCATTTGATCTATAAGTTTATCCTTATGCCAGTACCACACTGCCCTTTTTAAAGTTTATTTATTTTTAGTAATCTCCACACCCAACCTGGGGCTTGAACCCCCACCCCCAGATCAAAAGTCTCACGCTCTTCCAACCAAGTCAGCAGACACCCCAGTGCCACACTGTGTCGATGACCATAACTTTGCAGTAACTGAAAAAGCTTTAAATAATGCATTTTAAGGGCTGGCTAGGTGGAGAAGATGGAAAAGGGCCTGCAGGTCTGAGCGGCGCCTGCGAAGGTGGTGGGCGTCCTCTGATCCGCCCGCAGGGTCTGAGGGGTAATCCTCCTGGCGCGCCGGGCCCGCCCCAGATGCCAGAGTTCTTCTGGGTGTGGCCCTCAAACTCCAACTTTCAGTGGAAGGACCAGTGGGGGGCTAAAGCCGACAAAGAACGGATCCTCCACGGTGGCCTCCCACCCGACTCCACTGGGAGGTAGAGCCCCTTAATCACACGCTTTCTCCTTCCCCCTCCGGGGAGCCCTCGCACTCGGAGGGAGCAGGAGAAATGATATGCTAATGACATGCAAATGATTCCGGCGAGCGGGCGTCTGCCGCCCGGCGGCCCGCCCCTGGGACCACTGGACCCGGCTGAGACTAGGGGTGCAGGCCCTGGCCCCGCCCGCCACGCCCCCCACCGGGGGCCAGGATGGCCCTTCCCCACCCGCCGGCGTCGCGGAGGTGGTCCCGCCCCCCGAGGGCGCGGCTCTCCGCGGACCTGCGGCGTCCTGCCGCGTCCATCGCTCGCCCGCGGGGCCGCAGGAAGTCGCGCTCGGCGGGAGTGGAGCCGCCCCACGGCCGGGCGGCGCGAGCTGGTGAGCGGGCTCCCCGGGCCTCCCCACTGTCCGCCAGGCGCCCTCTCGCCGGGGTCCCCGTCAGCGCCGTGGCGGACCCGCCTCTCCGGGGACTTCCGGGGCCCCTTCCCGCCTGTGACGGGCTCCGGGTTGAGGATCCAGGAAAGTCTTGTCCCATTCCTGAGCGGCCCCAGCCTGCGATGGCTGGGGACCCCCACGCCTGAGGAGGCTCTCCCGAGCCACTGCCACCCTCCACCGCCTGGGGAGTGGGGGAGGCACGGGCACCACGCGAGGCCTGGCCTGAAATCTCCACGCGGGTGCCCAGGGCGCCAGGGCGTCCCAGAAGCCCCACCCAGGGAAGATCCGTCTTGGGGAAGGTGGGAAAGCGGAATGACCCGGGACGGCAGGGACACGGGGCCAAGCTGGGAACGGGTCCTGAGGTCCCTTGTTGCCTATCCCATCCCCCTTTCCAGGCCGAGGTCAGAGGGCCCCTGAGGGAACGTGGGGGCAAGTTTGGAGACAGAGAAAGGAGGAGGGTGACTTGTTCCAGCTCGAAGAGTTCTGGAACACCCTGTTCCTTCCTCAGCCCCTGCCAAGTGTATGGGTTTGAGGGCTTGTCGGTGCCAACCTCAAGCTGGTTCTGGCAGCTCTCCTGCCACTGCCACCCTGTGTCCTGGGCCCCGCCTGATATGGGGTCTGGGAAGGGGGAGGGGGGCTCAGGTCCTCTGGGCCTGCCCTGGAGCGCATGGTGCCTCCTTTGCCTCTCACCATGCGAGAGGGGCATCCCTTCCACTCAGCACACCAAAACTCTGAGTGAGAGCATTCGCTCCCTTTCCTGACCATGCCTGTAAGCTTAGAGGGGCAGAGAACGGATTCTGACGCCCTGCTGAGGCTCTGCGGAGGCCCCAAACACAAACCAAGCGATGCGTGCAGTGTTTGAAGGACAAGAAATGCTTCTGGTCTCGTGCCCTGCCCACAGCTTCCTGCCACTTGGGCATGAAGGGAGTCACTCAGACTCTGGGCTGAGGTCCCTGCGGGCTGAGGTGGGCAGCTCCAGTGGAGATCTTCCGATCCCTGGAAGTGCAAGCCAGGTATCTCCAGCTGCATTTCCTTCCTTGCCACAACGTACCAGGCAGCGACCATGATTCGTGGTGCCCAAAGCAAAGGAAAGACCACTTCCCTTCTGGGGCAGCACTGGAGCCAGAGCCCCGAGCCCCATCTCGTCTCTGCTCTGCTTGAGTTTTCTGGAATGGACCTGCCCACCAGGAAGCCAGGTCACCCTTGGTTCTGGTCTTGCCTGCCCCCAGGGGAACACAGATTGGTCCCATTAAATTATCTTTTGTGCTCGCCCAAGGCCTGGTAGGGGTGTGTGAAGAGGTCCCTGTTCTTAGAGTAGGGGGAGTGTGTTGGGGGGGGAGGGACAACAATGATAAACAAGAGAAGGATCCATTCCAATGTGGTGTGAAAAGTACATTGAAAGAAAGAAATAGAGGAAGAGGGCCTGGTCTAGCCTGGGGTCAGGGGAGCTTCCCAGGAATACCGTCAGGGCTGAATCTTGAAGGACCGACAGCATTTGCTCTGGTTAGGATTTTGGAACCTCGGCAGCCTAGTCCATGAGGAACTTGCTGGCGGAAGGGGCTGGAGTGCCCACTAGACAAGAAGGCTGTTTGTGATATAGGAGTTGCTTGGGGTCTGGGAGGGGACACCCCCTGGTGGAAGGCAGAGTCTTCAGGGGAACCCCCAGAGGGAGGCCAGGGTCCTCCCAGTGTGCAAAGAGAGCGCAGAGGTGCTCCAGGTTTCCTGGGCTCTGACTCTCCTGGGAGGCCTGGAGGAAGGAGAGGCTGGGAAAAGTCAGCTGCACTGAAAGATCCGGACAGAAGGTGGATGCAGAGTGAAGGTCGCAATCCTGAACAAAGTCCCCAGAAGGCTGCCTGGAGAAGTGGCTGCTGAGAAGGGCACTAAAGATGCCTCTGATGGGGGATGGGGGTGGGAGCAGGTGGTAGAGGCCTCTCTCTAAAGGGGCAGAACAAGCAGGAATGACAAGGGACCAGAGCTGGGGAAGCAGGGTGAGGGGAGCTGGGCCTGTGTCTCCTCTGTCGTCCACCTCCTCCCTGCCACCTCTGGGTCGAGGGACTGTATGCTGCTCTGAAGGGAAACCAGCAGGGTCCCAGGGCTTGGGAAGGCCAGGGGTAGGGCAGTTGTGAAGGGAAGAGCCGGAGGAAGGGAAGGCAGTGGAGGAAGGCTGGCAGCCCTTCTGGGAGGAAGAGGGGAAAGTGGCAGGTCAGGGAAGACTGAGGTCCCAGCTCTGGAGAGGTTGTGGAGGGGACATTTAGGCCAACACAGGATCAGGTTGCACTGGTGACCTTTCCACTTGCTGCGGGAACAGAAATCCTTGAAGGGAACTGTATGGGAGTTCTGCCTGAGCCTGGAACGGGGCCAGGAGGATCAGGGCTGAGGGATCTCTGGGGCCAATATCACAAGCCAGAGCCAGGATGGCAGGACCTGCTTGCAGAACACACACGCGCACACACACACACACACACACACACACACAGGCGCGCGCCCACGCTCATTGCACTCTGTCCAATGGGCTGCTCACCTTGGCAGGGCTCCTGGGGGTCCTTTGGGGAGAAAGAAGGCTTGGTGCCCAGAGAAGAGATGGGAGCATCAGAAGGAGGCGGTTTGGGGTGGATCCCTTTTAGGTGCTGTTTTAAAGTTCTGGGGTCTGGTGGAGGGGGGCAGGGAAAGTGTGGAGTACAGGGCGTGGCATGAGGATGGGGTTGCATATTTCTGGTTTCCATGGATCTTCTCAGGACCTGGGGCTAGAAGGAGGGAGGCTGTGGGAACTGTAGCTCAAGGGATCCACTGTCTTCGTTGAGGCAGAGGCTGCCGGAGCCCTAAGCCCTGAGTACGGGTGAGGTCTGAGGGCCACGGGGCGGGGGTGGAGAGTGGGGACAGGGGGGACGGGGTAAGGGCCTCGCATCTGGGGAAGGGCCTTGGGGCTTTGAGGCCTGGTCGTGGCAGCTTCCGTGACGGGGTGGGGGAGCAGCCTGGATGGGGCGAAAAACTGAGAAAGGACTGAGCCAAAGATGGGGGTGGGCGTATCTGTGTGTGTGACCGTGTGCGCATGTGTGTGTCTGTATGTTTGTGTAGTGTGTGTCTGTTTGCATTTGTTTGTCTCTGGGCTTGTCTGCATGTGTCCACATAGGTGTGTATCCGTGAATGTGTGTGTCTCTGTATATGTCTGGGCAGGCCTACGTGCGTGACTTTGTATGTCTGTGTGTCTCTAGACTTTTCTGTTTATGTGTGTCTGTGTAAGTGTGTGTCTGCCTATAAGTCTATGTACCTGTGTGGTTCTGTGTGTCTCTGTCTATGCAGTGTGTTTGTGTGTGTGTATTTATGAGTGTGTATCTTGGTATATGCCCATGTGTGACTGTGTGTGACTGTGTGTGTGTGTGTGTGTGTGTGTGTGTGTGTGTGTGTTTTAGGGGGAGTGTTGCTCAGAGAAGCCCTGACAGGTGGTGGGTCATTACTGAGCATTGCTGTAGAACTTGACTCTGCCACGAGCTCCCTGTGGAAGGAGGAATATCAGAGGGCCTTCGGATGAGACCCGTGCCTTTTTTTTTTTTTTTAAGATTTTATTTATCTATTTGACAGAGAGAGAGAGATCACAAGTAGGCTGAGAGGCGGGCAGAGGGGGAGGGGGAAGCAGGCTCCCTGCTGAGCAGAGAGCCCTACGCGATGCGGGGCTCCATCCCAGGACCCTGTGTGGCACCCTGGAAAGCTATTCTGTGTACACTCCTTGACGATGTCCAGCACCCACTTACTCACCCAGGCCGTCTCAGCAGCACTGACAGCGGACGCTGCTGTCAAGGCGGCTTTGCAAAAGTCTGTGTTTGTGTGCAGGAAGCCTGCTTATGAATGTTTGAAAATGCATCTGTGCATACCTGCGGGGGAATTGGGACGTTGCCGGCTCTAGAGATCTGTTCCATTCTACAAGCTGTTATTGAGTGCTTGCTGTGTACAGGAGGGGGTCCCAAGGCCGGGCCAGGAAGTGCCGCCTACTGACTGACCACCAGATGTTCTAAGTCTAGAAAGAATTCCTCCCACCTGCCTCATCCCACTGACGGCTCACCTGCCTGCGCCTCCTGTCAGGCTGGCTCTGGGAAGTGGGTGAAAGGAAAGGCCAAGGCCAACGCATTTGCCTCTGGCCACCTCCCAGGGGGCGGTGCCCTCTGTGCTACATGATGCTGGGGCAAAGGAAGGAATGGTTTCAGCCACCCAGGGAAGGTGGCAGGTGAACTGGGGTTGGCAGCTGCATTCTGTCCCCTCCGCAGGTGGCCCAGGCAGTGGTAACGTGGTAACGGCAAAGGATGCCCCAGGTCCTGGAGCGTGCAGAGGGCTGCTGGGCCTGGGTGGTGCTGCTGGCCTCCCTGGTGACCCAGGGCCTCACTCTGGGCTTCCCTACATGCACTGGCATCTTCTTCACTGAACTACAGCATGAGTTCCAGGCCAGCAACAGTGAGACCTCATGGTTCCCCTCCATCCTGACAGCCATGCTCCATGCTGGGGGTGAGCAGCCTGGGGAGGGGCCGAGGGAGGGTTGAGAAAGAGCGCAGGGTGAAGGAGGAAGCCACAGTCTCCCTGGCCTCCTGGAGCTCACTTTCGCTGAGGCCACAGGCTTTGTCTCATGGGGTGAATTCCTAAAATGTCACCTGATTTCAGCCCCCACTGGCTGGAATATGGGGCTGGGCTGTGCTGAACTGGGCTGAGCAGGTCTTGGCTGGGCTGGGGATGGGGAGAGGGTATGGAGGCTCCCAAGGCGCACAGCCAGTCCTCGCAGTGGCTGGAGGCCGAGAGAAGATCCGAGCAGATTGTGGGAGTGCCAGACGCTTAGCTCAGACTTGAGGAATTGCTGCTTGGGTAATCTCTCTGAACCTCAGTTTCTTCTTCTGCAATATAGAGGTAACACCCAACACCCTACCACCTCCTACCTGGGATTATAGGGAGAATCCCATGAGTTACCAGCAGCTAGTATTCGGAGAACCTTGGCGGGGGCTTCAGGATGGGAAAGGGGGCTCAAGGAAAACACAAGGGGCAAGATGGGGGCAGGGAAAGAGCCCCATCTCTCCCCAGGAAGCAGAAGGGGTATTGCAAGGGCTGGGGAGGTTCAAGTGAAGGCAGCCTCCCCCGCCTGTTTCCTGCTTGGCTCCTTCAAGAATGTGACCCTCTCATCCTGACCTCCCCTGACCTCAGTGAAGAGGGATGGCCAGGGCTGCCTGGGAGATTCCCTGCCATAGACTTGGGCTCAGGGCCCTGCCCCTGACTCCTGAGAGCTCTTCAAGGAGACTCCAAAGACAGGGACCTGCGAGCGGGGATGGGGGATGGAGCAGGAGGCCCTGGTCAGCAGGAGCAAGATCTCCTGGCCCACAGGGCTCTCCCCATGTGCTTTCCTTGGCTCAGCTGACTCCACCTCCCTGCGCTCCTCCTGCCACTCCCTCCACCCGGCAGGAGCAGCCTGCTTGTTTTTCCAGGTCCTTCCCTCTAACTGGGGGAGAGGTCAGACTGGGAGAGATGGCCTCCCTGAGATGACCCCTGAACCTGGCGGGGCCTGGACTTAGGGCCCTGGGAGAGGCCTGGACTAGGCCAGACCCCATGACCTTTTCACCTGCAAGGTTGGGGCAGAAGTGGGAATCTCAGGCAGTTCATTCCATGCAGCCAGGAAGGAATCCATGCCAGGGCCCGGGAAACAGGCATCCCGTGGGGACCCCGACTCCCAACCAGCTTTAGACTCCCCAACCTCTAGCAGACATGCCAACACTTCAGTCGGCCTGGGATTCCCATCTGTATGTCTGTCTGTCTCACATACACACCTTTAGCCCATGCTCATTCAGAGTATCAGAGGAATTTTTTTTTTTTTTAAGATTTTATTTATTTATTGGTCAGAGGGAGAGAGAGCACAAGCAGGGGGAGTGGCAGGCAGAGGGAGAAGCAGACTGCCCACTGAGCAGGGAACCCGATGCGGGACTTGATCCCAGGACCCTGGCATCATGACCTGAGCCGAAGGCAGACGCTTAACCAACTGTGCCACCCAGGCGTCCCCAGAGAAATTTTGAACTTGAAATTATCCTCAATCTCAAGCATCCCCGGCCCCCACACATCTTAGAGATGAAGAAAGCAAGCAAGCACAAGTTCTAGGCACGTTCAGGGTTGCAGAGTGAGTTAAGGGCAGAAGCAGTGCCCTGTAGAGGAAACACCCTGCTTCCCAGTGCCCCTGGCTGTTTGAGCTAAGCTGGCACAGGTCCCAACCTCTACCCTCAGTGCCATGACTTGGGGCTTTGCCCAGTGTCACTTTTCCAAAGTCAGACCAGAGTTTGGGGTGGGGAAGATGGACGATGTGTGGGGCAGTAGTCATGTTCACTGCAGTCTTGCCTCTCCCTCTATGGCTGCCTGTGCTTGATTATCTCTGAGTGCGGGCTGCCTACTTCCTGTGTCATTCCCAATCTCGTACTGGCTCACATGCACACATCCCCTCTCCACCCCAAACATATACGCGCACTGGGCATGCGCTCTCGAGCTCACGCTCGCTCCCTCCCTCCCTCCCTCCCTCTTCCTTTGGCAGTTCTCTGGGAGAGTAACTGTAGAAATTCCATTGTGTGTACTTGAAGGGCAGGGCACCTGGTGAATGGGGCCCTGTGAGGTGTGGAGAAGCAGCCAGCCAGGACTGGCTCCTTTCCGCTCTGGGACTGGGCTGGTGAGAAGGCAGCTCAAGGTGGGGGTGGGGAGGAGGAGAACAGGCCCCTCTCCACCGGAAGCCAAAGAATTTGTGTTGGCTGGAAGTGATGGGGGAGGGGAGAAAGCACCCCACCCAGTTCTCTCCCGAGGCCAGGGCAAGGGGGTGTGGAGTGAGTGTTCCCGCACCCCAGGCTGCCCACCCTAGACAGATTGGAGGCTAGTGGCAGGGCTGTGGCCAGTCCTCTTGAGAATGGGAAGCAGGTGGGGGCTGTAGGCACTCACCATCGTTTTGATAAACTGGGACCCTCACCCACTGAGAAAAACCCCCAGCAAGGGGCATCTACCCAGGTCACGAGCCAGGCCTATTTTACTCGGATGGAATCAGCCTCAGGTCAGTGCAGCGAAGGGCCTCAGTCCGAAGCTCTGGGGATCCTTTTAGGGGTTAAACCAAGCCCTTGCAGGACCTCCACCTCCGCTTACAGGTGGTCAGAAATCATCCAGGGTGACCTCCTGTAGGGGAGGCGCAGAGGGGGACTGGGTTTGCCCCAGCCCATAGCCAGCCTGGGGCCGGGTGGCGATCAGAATCGAGACCTATAGGCCCCAGGGCTGTGCCCTTCCAGCCACATGGCTAGTTCTTGCTGGAACCCCTTCCCAGGCCCTCTCTCCCTCCTTCCTGTCCTCCTCATTCAGCTGCCACCTGCTGGCTGTCTCCTCACCCCTGCCCTTCTCCCTGCTTCCTCCCCACAGGACCCCTGTGCAGCATCCTGGTGGGACGCTTTGGCTGCCGAGTGACGGTGATGCTGGGGGGCGCACTGGCCAGCCTGGGCATGGTAGCAGGCTCCTTCTGCCGTACCCTTAGCCAGCTCTACCTCACAGCAGGATTCATCACAGGTGACAGTCTTCCCATTTTGAGAATTTCTGGGTGCCTGCCAAAAAGTGCCAGGCATAAGTGCAGGCCGCGTGTCTAATCTTCTGGGGCTGCTTATCAATCCCATGAGGGAGAGGGACAAAGAATATGTAAATGAGAAAGATTGTTTCTGATGGTGACAAACATCTGAGAAGCCAGGGAGGACCGCTGATGGGAGGGTGTCCTGGCTGGGGGGTGGGTGGGCCGAGATTAAACAAACAAAGAGGTAAAACATCTAGGACACCCCAGGCAGGAGATAAAGCAAGGTGGGGGAAGTTGTTGCTTTCAACAGGGCAGTCGGGGAAGGTCTTGCAGAGGAGGTGACATTTGGGCAGGAAGCTCATGGAGGTGAGGGAGTCTGCTGCCAGGCTCTCAGGGAAAGAGCATTCCGGACAGCAGGAACAGCAAGTGCAAAGCCCAGAAGGGCCCAAGGGGCAGTGGAGGGCATGAGCAAAAGTAGGGTGGAGGCTGGATGAGGAGTAGTGCCTGATTGCCGAGTAGTGAGATGGGAAACCATGGGAGTGATTCAGGTGGTGGGGTGAGTGACGTCATCCAACTGGTGTTTGTAAAGCCCTCTGGCTGCTGTGTTCAACATATGTGCACTGGGTGGGGACTAAGAGCAGGAGACAGGTATGAGCATCATAACCCAGACGGGAGATGGCCTACCTTTGACCATGGCGGTACGATAGAGGTGGTGAGGGGTGGTCAGATTCAGGACTGCGTGGGAGGTCCAGAGAAGAAGAGTCAAGGATGACCCAAGGTTCCAGGAGCCAAGAAGGGTGACGCCAAGGTTTTTGCCCCAAACTCCGGAAGGATGGAGTAGCCTTTAACTACAGTGGGGAACCGAAGGGAGGAGCAGGTTGGTGGGCGGTTGGGAAACTCAGGTGTGGAAGCATCCAGTCCACTGTTCGGGGACAGGCCCTCGGCTGCTCACGACAGGGCTGGCATTCTAGTATTGAGAGGAGGTATCGTTCTGCTGTCACTGAGGGAACAAGAGTGGGGGGCTGAGGGGGCCTGAGGACTGGGCCCTGCGGTGTCCAATCATTGGTGGGAAGGAGGGACACAGGCAGGAGGAGGCCCAGGGGAGTGAGGTTTCTTGAGAAGGTGAGGAGAGAGTGAGGGCTGTGTCAGGCTGCTGGTGGGTCAGATGGAAGGGGACCAGCCTCAGTCTTTGGATTTGGCAACATGGAGGTTGCTGACCTTGATAAGAGGGAGTCTGGACCAAAGGTGAGGCGGAAAGTCTGATTGCAGCAGGTCAAGAGCAAAGAGAAAGACAGGAGTTGGAGACAGTGGAGATAAACAGTATTTCCAGGAAATTTTGATGAAGGGGACAGAGAAACAGGCCAATACCCGGAAGAGGCTGTGGGATCAAGAGAGGTTTTTGTTTTTTTTTTTTTTTTAGTTGTTTTGGGTTTTTTTGCTTTTTTTAAACTGCCTTATTAGCTTCACAAAATATTATGAGCATCATGCCATGTAATAGGGGAAAACTCCCCGGGTGACAGAATCTTACAGACTGAGTCAAAATACAACATTCAAAGGCACCTGACTGGCTCAGTCAGTAGAGCATGTGACTCCTGATCTCTGGGTCATGAGTTCAAGCCCCATGTTAGGTGAAGAGCCCACTTAAAATAAAAACAGGGCACCGGGGTGGCTCAGTGGGTTAAAGCCTCTGCCTGCGGCTCAGGTCATGATCTCAGGGTCCAGAGATCGAGCCCCGCATTGGGCTCTCTGCTCAGCGAGGAGCCTGCTTCCCCCTCTCCCTCTGCCTGCCTCTCTGCCTACTTGTGATCTTTCTCTCTCTCTCTCTCTCTCTCTCTGTCAAATAAATAAATAATCTTTAAAAAAATAATAAAATAAAATAAAAACAAACATACAAAACCCCCCACCCACATTCAGTTAAGAGCCAGTAACAGGGGACCCTAAAGAAACATGTAACACCAAAGGATTTATGGGAAAGGTCCCTTATAACCAAGTTTAGAATGTAGGTACGTCTTCCTGAGGTACGTCTTCCTGCGACCTTGAGGGAGAACATCAGGACTTGAGGCATCAGGCCAAACTCATCCGGTCACGGTGAGGAGGGTTGGTGCTAACTGCCGGAAGACCACGCCAGGACTCCTTTTCCATCCGCTGCCTGACCTCCTCCCTCCCTTGCCCATAGCTTTCCAAGCCTCTGACACACGTCCCACCTATACTGCAGGATGCAACTGCCTGTGGAGGCACACGACATTCACCAGCTTCCAAACAGAAGGCCAAGGGCTCTCCTTTATTAGCACCTTGCTCCTTTTCATCCTTTCCTGCATTTTCCTGGTTAACATTTTGTACTGCCTGTTCCTCTTCGGACGCCATTGCTCCTGGGCCTCTCCTTGTGGGCTCCTCTTCCTCTTCGTAGCAGAGAGAATGAACCCCCAAGACCCTTCCACCTGCACATCTGCTCCCCCTCTGCCTCCTTTTTGGGATCACCCCTGGCCCGCAGACCCTTGGGGCTACCGGGAGCAGGTACTGAGAAGGGAGTGGGAGCAAGCTGGGGCTGGGTTTCTGTTTTCTTTTTTTGTTTGCTTTTGTTTTGCTTTTTTATTTATTTTTTATTTTTAAAAAATATTTTATTTATTTATTTGACAGAGATCACAGATAGGCAGAGAGGCAGGCAGAGAGGGGGAAGCAGGCTCTCCGCTGAGCAGAGAGCCCGATGCGGGGCTCGATTCCAGGACCCTGAGATCATGATCTGGGCCGAAGGCAGAGGCTTTAACCCACTGAGCCACCCAGGCGCCCCTGTTTTGCTTTTTTAAAAAGATTTTATTTCTTTATTTGAGAGAGAGAACACGAGGTGGGGGGAAGAGGCAGAGGGAGATGGAGACGGACAAGCAGACTCCCCACTGAGCAGGGAGCCCAGCCTCTGGGCTTGATCCCAGGACCCCGAAATCATGACCTGAGCCAAAGTCAGATGATTAACCAACTGAGCCACCCAGGCGCCCTTTGTTTTGTTTTTAATGGGAGGAATAACAACGAAGGAGAATGATCTGGCTAAGAGGAGAAAGTGGGTGGTGCAGGAGAAAGAAATTGCTGGAGGGATATGCCTTAAGTGGACAAGATGAAGGGCATAAGCAGCGGGTTGACCTTGGCTGGCAGCAGGGACAGACAGTCCAATGTCACAAACAGAAGGCAAGTGGTCAGCTGGGGGTCCTGGGGGAGGTGCATAGAGAAGGACTGGTGGTCATCCAGGAGGGTGGGAGAGAAAATTGATAGTGGCATCACAGGTGGCCCGAGAGCCCAGCTGAGAATCGTGGTCATGGTGTGGCGGTGAGCTTTCTCTTGCAACATGTTCAGCTGTTCGGGCAGCACAGAGAGGGTGGGGGTGTAGCATCTGAGCTGAGCCAGGAGAGAAAAGTCTAAGGGAAGCATATTTTAGGCAGTGGGAACAGCAACTGCAAATGTCCCGCCGTGGGGGGCAGCTTGGTGTCCAGAGGAAGAGAAAGAAGCTGATGCGGTTCAATCATGGTGAGTGACAGGGAGAATGGCCTGAGATGGCACCCAAGAGATGACAAGGGGCCAGACCCTGCAGAGCCTTCCAGGGCACAGCAACTACTGTGGCATTTTTTTCCAGGTGTAATGGGAAGTCTTTGAAAGGTGACTTACCCCAATTTAGGTTTTTATTTTATTTACTTATTTATTTATTTTAAGATTTTATTTCTTTATTTGAGAGAGAGCGAGCCAGCACAAGCAGGGGGAGGGGCAGAGGATAAGGAGAGAGAAAAAAGCAGGCTCCCCACTCAGCAGGGAGCCCGACATGGGGCTCCGTCCCAGGACCCCAAGATCATGACCCGAGCTGAAAGCGGATGCTTAACTGACTGAGCCACCCAAGCAACCCCCCTCAATTTAGGGTTGTTTTTTTTTTGTTTTTTTTTTCAATTTAGGTTTTTAAAGATTAGCCTGGTGCTGTGCAAAGGGCAACAAGTGTGCCCCTGGCAGCCTTGGGAGGGCAGAGCTGATGTTTCTAAGGAGGTGGCAAAGCAGGCTGTTTCCATCCTCAATCTCTGGGGACCTGGAAGTGGGTCTGGGCCAGAACAGAAGGAGGGCAGACATGGAGCAGGACCCCACGACCCATCTGGGTGCCTGCGGGAGGCCCAGAATGCCCTCCAGCCAGTCTCCTCCCTCCCACCACAGGCCTGGGCATGTGCTTCAGCTTCCAGTCGAGCATCACCGTGCTGGGCTTCTACTTCCACCACCACCGGGCTCTGGCCAACGCTCTGGCTTCGGTGGGCGTCTCCCTGGGCATCACGCTCTGGCCACTGCTCTCCCGCTACCTCCTGGAGGACCTGGGCTGGAGGGGCACCTTCCTTGTCTTCGGCGGCGTTTTTCTCCACTGCTGCGTCTGTGGGGCCATCCTGAGGCCCGTGGCCACCACCGTGGTCCCCGAGACCACAGAAGCGCCTCCTCCACCTTCCAAGACACCTGCTCCCGGCTGCTTGGCAGCGTGTGGTCGGGCCATCCAGCGCCACCTGGCCTTTGATATACTGCGGCACAACGCGGGCTACCGAGTGTACATGCTGGGCGTTATGTGGATGGTCCTGGGCTTCCTGCTGCCGCACGTCTTCCTGGTGCCGTACGCCATGTGGCACGGGGTGGACGAACACAGGGCGGCCCTCCTGATCTCCATCATTGGCTTTAGCAACATCTTCCTGCGGCCCATGGCCGGGCTGGTGGCGGGCCGGCGGGACTTCGCGGGCCACCGGAAGTACCTGTTCAGCCTGGCAGCCCTGCTCAATGGCCTCACCAACCTGGTGTGCGCCGCGTCGGCCGACTTCCGGGTGTTGGTGGGCTACAGCTTGCTGTACAGCGTGTCCATGAGCGCCATCGGAGCCCTCATCTTCCAGGTCCTCATGGACATCGTCCCCATGGATCGGTTCTCTAGCGCCCTGGGCCTCTTCACCGTCCTGGAGAGCGTCTCCGTCCTCATCTCCCCGCCGCTGGCCGGTGAGGCCCTCTTGGGGCGGATGTGGGTGCGGCCTGGGCGTGCGTGGGCGTGGCCTGGGTGGGCAGGACGTGGAGGTGGGGCAAAGGGGAACAGTCTGAACAGATCTGGGTGCCATCCAGCATCTCCAGGGCGAGGGACTTGGAATCTGTGATTTTCTAAGCGTCTGTGATTTTCCAAGCTGCAGCCTCTTCCCCAGCTGGCGCCCAGGGCATGAACAGTTAAAAATAAGGAGGTGTTTTCTTTTGTTTTTTTTTTTTTTTTGGTACCAAACTTGCCTGAGTCCTTCATCTTCCTCTCTGTCCCTCTGTTTTCTTATCAGCAAAGTGGGGAGGTTAATACGATCTACCCCATAGACTTGTTGTGAGGACCGCAGTTATACAGCAAAGAGCTTAGCAGAGAGCCTGGCACAGAGCAGAAAACCACGTGCATGTTTGCCTGATTAAGATCCTGGCTGTCCCACTTCCTGCCTGTGGGACCCAGGCAAGTCATTTTCCTTCTCTGAGCCACAGTGTCATCTCCAAAAGGCAGACAGGAACACCTGCCTTAACGACTGGTTCGCCTGTGCCAGTCACTGGGGGTCCTGGCTGACTGGGGACAGATGCCCAGTCCCCACCTCTCAGGGCTTCCCTTCTGGTGGGAGAGTCAAACCAGACACAGGTTTGTGCTCAGCGTGGTGATCTGTGCCAGGAGGGAAACAAACAGGTATGGAAGCAGAGCCTCCCATGGGCAGACTTGCCAGGCAGCCAAGGATGTGACATTCAAAGTAACAGGGAAGATGTGTGAAGCCCTTGAGGCTGGAGGGCAGTCAGCGATGGTGGCAGTCAGTACAGTCCTCTGATGACAAGGGGGACTCTTCCCAAGTGTGTCATTGGAAGTCGTGGTTTCCAAGGGAGTTGATGAAAGCAACAAGTGGAGACGATTACCCAGGAGGAGGTGTGGGAGGGCCCAGGTGTAGCTGAGTAGGTATCCCGGACTAATGGCTCTTGTGTGCTTGGTTCCCTGCCACCAAGGGTAAGGGAGACATGCCATGAGGTGCACTTCTGGCCCCAGGGTTCTTCTTGCCCCCTGGAGAGCAGGCTTAATGTTCTTGTTCTCCTTTGAGTCAACAAATCTTTATTGAGTGTCTTCTATGTGCCAGTCATAGTGGCTCATCCTGGGGATACAGCAGAGCCTGAAATAAAATCTCTGCTCTCGGAGAGCACACAAGGTAGTGGGAGGGAGGCCTGGCATCCCCAGACAGCGGCCTAACTTGCTCTCTGTCCCCCAGGGCTCCTCCTGGACACCACCGACAACAACTTTAGCTACGTTTTCTACATGTCAAGCTTCTTCCTTATATCAGCTGCCCTCTTCATGGGTGGCAGCTTCTGTGCCCTGCGGAAGAAGGAGAGGCCAGGCATGCAGGCCGAGGCAGAAGGAGCCATCACGGGGGTGCCCTCAGAGCAGGGCCTCATGGTGGAGGACTCACGTGGTGCCAAGAAGCACCTGTACACCGAGGTTATGTATGTGACCAGCATCTGAGCCCTGAGGTCCATGAGTGACCACTGCCACAGCCCAGGAATGTGATGTCCAGCTGCCAGGGGCTGGGGTGAGGGGCTGCCCAGGAAGCCCGAAGCCAGAAGCCTTCTAGGCTCTGCACACTGGGACTCAGCCAGGAGCTGGGACCTTGGAGGCTGGCCTCCAACGACTCAGAGCTCCATCCAACCAGCAGATCCAGGAGCAGGTCCTCCTGATTTTTTTTCTGGGGCACCAGCATACCTGGAGCCTAGGAAAGTGAGTCTACACCCTGCTTGGGTCTGTCACAGCCGGCTCAGCCCAGTGGGCTGCCCAGTACTACCGCTGCCACTCGACACACTGGACCCTCCAGTCTAGCCTGGACGTCTCCGATGTGATCTCTTTGTCCTTCTTCGGCCTCCAGACAGTTCCAGAGAGTTTACCCCTCCTCCAACGCTCTCGGCCCCCTTTCTTCCCAAGGGCCCGGGCACAGGTTGTTGGGCCTCATGCTGACTGGAACCTTGGGGAAAAGAACCCCTGAAAGAATGAGCTGGGACCGGCAGTGGTGGATAGCCAGGCTGAGGGGTTGGCATGGACACAGGACACGGACAGATTAACGGTTGGGGAGAGGACCCAACCTGGTGTCTGGGCAAAAGACTGGAGGGGAGCCCTTGGCTTGGGTCCTAGAATCACTGAAGTCTGAGGGGTCCCCTGCACTCAGCAGTGCCTGCTGTAAGGTCTCCCTCCCTCCTGTGCCCCTGCCTTGTATCTTGGTCATAAAGCTGCGTGCTGGCGTGGGGGAAGGCCTGACATTTGAGTGAGCAGGGGCGCAGAAGGATTGCTAGGCAGGGCGGGAGACCTCTGGGAAAATGGAGCTGTTTTGCAACAGAAGCCTTCTCTCCCTCTCCTGCCCTCCTCTCCCTACTGTGTCAGAGGTGTCCACCCTAGGGTAAGTAGCCGGCTGGGCCAGCTGCCAGCCCACCTCCACTCCCCAGGGCGCTTCTGCCTGGGGTGTGGAGGTCAGTGCCCCCCACACACATACTCTTTTTTGCTGGTAGGGTTCCTGAGGTCATCACTTGGGGGCTGGCTGTCATCAGCCCAAGCTTGTCCCAGCAGGGTACCACCTGAGGCAATGGAAACATAGAGTTTGTTTGAATAACAGACAAAACGTTCCTGCAGCAGGTTATAAACCCCACGAACTAATGAAGCTGGAAAACAGGCCTTGAGTACTCCCTTCCCTCCCCGTTTAGTTCTCCCTGCGCTGCAGGCGCTGCTGTGACCCAAGGCCTTGTTTGTTGATTCAGGCTCAACCAGGCTCCAACAAGAAAGCCTTATCAGGAAAATAAAATTTTATTTGCATGACCTGACTCCAGCCTGCCTTCTCCTGTCCAGCAGACATGAGTAAGCATCCTTGGGGAAGTACTGTCTTCTCCAGGACCCTGCCATGAGTGCCCCCTCATGGTCAAAGAAAGTAGTGCAGAGGTGAAGCGAAAGGCTCTGAGCTGGGATAGACTTCATGTTTTGTCTCTGCCACAATCTGCTGTGTGACTTTGGGCAATTGTTCACCATCTCTGGGCCTTAAAAAAGGAGGAGCCTGGCCTGGATAAATCAGAGTCTCTTGTTTGAAAAGTCTGATCCTGAAGACCCCCCCCCCCCCAAGGCCGTCCTGCTCCTCACCCAGGCATGTACTTGGCCACCATCCACAGCCTGTGCCCTGAAGGGGGAACGCTTGGACACATTTTACCCGGTCCTGTCTCCTCCTCCATCTCAGCTGAGTGGAAAAGGAGAGAGTGAGACTGGTGGATAGGTGGATATCTTTGGCCCTAATAGCCACCAGGCTTTGAAATGTGCAACCCCTATTAGGCCCACTTCCTGAAAACAGATTTCTTTTAAGGAAAAAAGATATGAGTGAACATTCAGCATAGGAAGCTTTGATCTCATCTTCTCCCAGCCAAGACTGGCAATAATCTCTGGGCAGATTCCCTTCAACAAAATTATTGAGTATCTACCACATCCCAGGGCCTGGGTAAGAGGAGTAAGACCTGGTGATGCCCTCAGCACAAAACCAAGGACTGAGAATTTCTCCCCAAGGAGGAAGGCCCCTGAGCCTTTCAGAGGGGACAAATGAGGGAGAATGGGATGGCCCATCTGATTCCAGATCCCCACTTAGGTGCTCTCCTGGGAATCCTCTAGAGAGGAACTAGAGCTGTTCCTGACCAGCGCAGGTTAGAGCTCGCTTACCTCCTGTCCCTGAACTCTGAGCCCCTAGTCCCCAGGACTTTGCTACTCTGTCCAGACAGAGGCAGAGAAGCCCCTGGCCACCTTGGGTTGAGATGTACTTCCCCACGTTTTATCGGCTCTCTATAGAAGCCAAAGGGCCTGATGACAGGTCTGGGGCCACTGTCCTATGTGGAGCTATCAGGGTACCCGGGCACCCAGATTATAGTCATAACTCCTGCCTCAAGGGGTGCACACAGGGCAGGGGCTGACCACAAGGACCTGAGCCCATGGAGGTGTGGGGTCTGCTGTCAGTGATGCTGTGGCAGGCTGGAGTGTGGCAGCCACCTTCCTTCCTTGCCCAGGGCCAAAGATACGTGGTCCTAAGCCTCAAGAAGCTCACAGACCAAACCCCCCTTACCCCAGCATTTTCAAGCACAATGGGAGGGCGGCAGCGCCATTTCCCTGCCTGGTGCTCTATCCCCTGTGCCTACGAGGCCTAGGTCACACATCACCTTCCTGAGAAGCCCTGAGAAAGAACTAGGCTGAAGGGCTTCAGCATCCAGGGCTCCACAACCCAGAGCGGCCAAAGCGGTATATTTAGGTGAACGGAGGGTCCTGGGGCTCATCGATGCCCCTAGCACTCCCCATCCACCTGGCTGGCAAAAAGCCTTAGGATATTATTACCCTGTAATTCGTAGCCAGAGGTGACCAGCTCAGGGCTGGGGAGCAGAAGGTGCCAGCATCACCGGGCTTTTTGGGAAAGATCAGAAGATAGTGTCAAAGGACCCGGACTGGGGTGCAGGGAATTGATGCCCGCGTTTCAGATGGGGAGTCCCGGTCGAGGAGGCTGGGTTGTGCCCCCTCGTCAAGTGCAAAGGTGTCTGGAGGTTCTTCTGCCTCGACACTTCCCCACATGGGCGCCCTCCGACTCCTCTTGGTTCCCAAGCCCCCTAGTGGGACTCTCTGAAGCAACATCAACCCTATAGCACCCTTGCGACCACGGAATCCCTTCAGCCATAGTCCTACGGCACGAAGCGCGCCGCGCACGCGCGCCGAGCTCAGCAACAGCCCCGCCTCTAGCTTGCCTCGACCCGCCTCTTCCGCCCCCTGGGGCGGGGCTAAGCGTGGCTTCCGCCGGAAACCTAGAATCCAGCCGAAAATCAAGCTCTGAAGTTGCTGTCTGGGTGGTGCTCCTGGCTCTTTCTCGTTTCCCGTTTCCAAGTTTAGGTTTTCACGCCCACCTCTAAGAAGGTCCTGAGACCCCACGCCACCCCCCATATTCCAGTTTCGGCAGCAAATTACTGCAGAACCTGAAGCCAGGGAAGGAACCCGTTTCCGTCCTCACCTCCCACAGTCTCCTGCCCTTTTCCCCGCCCCCTCTGCCGCCCTGACCATGGCCCAGAAGCCGAAGGTAGACCCCCACGTCGGGCGCCTGGGATACCTGCAGGCACTGGTTACGGAATTCCAGGAGACGGAGAGCCAGGGTAAGAGCGGCAGGGTGGGGGGCAAGGGACGGGGCAGGGGTCCGGCCGTGACAGCCGCCCCAGACCTGGCTCCATAGCCACTTTTCCGCCGCAGATGCCAAGGAGCAAGTACTGGCCAACCTCGCCAACTTCGCCTATGATCCCAGTAACTACCCGTATCTGCGGCAGCTGCAGGTCCTTGATTTATTCCTCGATTCCCTGTCGGAGGAGAATGAAACCCTGGTGGAGTTTGCAATTGGTAAGTATGGGGCAGGTCTCCCAGATACGTGATTTAACTTCGTGAAGTAAGTTAGTTAAAAGCCAGTCACTGGGGGGGGCGCCTGGGTGGCTCAGTGGGTTAAGCCTCTGCCTTCGGCTCAGGTCATGACCCCAGGGTCCTGGGATCGAGCCTCTCTGCTTGGCAGGGAGCCTGCTTCCTTTCCTCTCTCTCTGCCTGCCTCTCTACCTCCTTGTGATCTCTGTCTGTAAAATAAATAAATAAAATCTTAAAAAAAAAAAAAAAAAAGGCCAGTCACTGGAAAAGGAATATTTTAGGGAGTTCCTCTGTTGAGAAGGCGGATCTTCTCGACATCTGCGCCAGCGATGCCTTCGCCACCTCCTGGTTCACACATTGTTCCAGGTCACAGCTAGCTTGAATCGGATCTGGAACCACTGCCCAGGAGTCCCTCTGCATGTCTGCATGTCTGCCTTTCCTCCTATTTAGAGATGAGATCATAAACGAGGGAATGGATTGAAGCCACTTGAAGGGAAAAAAAGTTTATAGAATCCCATTTTTAGTTTTTAAACTTTTTAAAGATTTTTATTTGAAAGAGAGAGAGCACGAGCAGGGGGAGGGGTGCTGAGTGCAGCTCCCATCTCAGAGCTGGATCACAGGACCCTGAGATTATGATCTGAGCCGAAGTCAGACCCTTACCCAACTGAGCCATTCAGGCACCCCTAGAAAGGTGTTTTTAAACATCTTTATTTTAATGTGGTAATATCAAGGAAAGTAGAGGTGACTTGGAATGGCTTATACCTCCTGTAGTTGTTATGGTCTAAGACCTGTTATTCAGTGGACAGATACTTATTTGGCATGTACTGTAAGGTACTGTTCGAAATGCTGGAGAGATGATGAACAAGTGGAGGGAAGGTCTTTGCCCTCAAGGAACTTGCATTCTAGTGGGGGGAGACACATGGTGAGCAAACCAGCAAAAAAGCTGAGGCTCTGAAGAAGTAAACAGGGTGATGAGATAGAGCAGAGAGCTGAGGTGGAGGCTGCTTCAATTCTGCGTCATGGGAAGGCATTCTAGGAAGAGGCACAGCATGGGCAGAGACCCTAAAGCGGGAGGAGCCAGAAAGAAAGCTGATGTGGCAGGCTGTGGGGAGTGCAGCAGAGTGGTACAAAATGAGGTTGGAGAGGTGGGCAGTACCAGAGTTTACTTGACTTAGCTCTAGGCCATGGGAAAAAGCAGTTTATTCTGAGAACAAACAAAAATTCTTTTTTTCAGCATGCATCTTAAAAAATAATATTTTTCTGGGGTGCGTGGGTAGCTCAACAGGTTAAGCATCTGATTCTTGATTTCGACTCAGGTTATGATCTTGGGATTGTGGGATCGCCCTGTGTCAGGCTCCAGAGCTCAATGTGGAGTCTGCTTGAGATGTTCTCTCTCCCTCTACCTTTCCCTCTGCAATTCCCCCTACTTGCACACATGCTATCTCTCCCTAAATAAATATTTTTAAAATTAAAAAAAAAAAAATAGGGGTGCCTGGGTGGCTCAGTCATTGGGCGTCTCTTCGGCTCAGGTCATGATCCCAGGGTCCTGGGATTGAGCCCCGCATCGGGCTCTCTGCTCGAGGGAGGCCTGCTTCTCCCTCTCCCACTCCCCCTGCTTGTGTTCCCTCTCTCACTGTGTCTCTCTCTATCAAATAAATAAAATATTAAAAAATATATATATACATATATATATATATTCTGCCCCCCCCCCGGGTGCCTGGGTGGCTCAGTTGGTTAAGCATCTGCCTTTGGCTCAGGTCATGATCTCAAGGTCCTGGGATCAAGCCTGCATCGGGCTCCCTTGCTCAGTGGGAACCTCCTTCTCCTCCCTCTGCCTGGTGCTCCCCCTGCTTATGCTCTCTCTGTTAAATAAATAAATAAGATCTTTAAAAAGTAAATGTTTTCGGGGTACCTGGGTGGCTCAGTTGGTTAAGCCTCTGCCTTCAGCTCAGGTCATGATCTCAGGGTCCTGGGATCAATCCCCGCATCTGGCTTTCTGCTCAGCGGGGATCCTGCTTCCCCCTCTCTCTCTGCCTGCCTCTCTGCCTATTTGTGATTTCTGTCAAATAAATAAATAAAATCTTAAAAAAAAATGTTTTCTACACAGTGAAAGGAATCTTATTTACATAGAGAAAGAAACCGTTTATAATTATTCCATTATCACCTAATACCTGGTCATGCAGATTTTTCTAATAGTTCCCAAAGGGGCATTTAATCTGGTTTTTATGTTCCATCTCTCTTTCTGTCTCTTTTTAAATGAACTTTGTATTTTATTATTTATTATTATTATTTTTTTATTTCTTTACTTTTTTTTTTTTTTCTTTAAGTTCTCACCCAGCATCGGGCTGGAACTCACAACCCTAAGATCAAGGGTTGTCCCGGATGCTCTGGGCATCTGGGACACTCAGTTGAGCGTCCAACTCTTGATTTCGTCTCAGATCATGATCTGAGGGATGTAAGATGGAGCCCCATGTCAGGCTCTGTGCTGGGTGTGGAGCTTGCTTGAGATTCTTGACACCCCCTTCACACTCTCTCCTGCACACACGCACACTTGTTCTCTCTCTCTTAAAAAAAGAAAGAAAAAATCACATTCTCTACTGACTGAGCCAGCCAGGCACCCCCATGAATTTTCTATTTTAGAACAGTTTCAGAAAAATTGCAAGGGTAATACAGAGAGTCCCCATATATGCCATACCCAGTTTCTCTATTATTAACCACTTACAATAGTATGGTACATTTGTTAGAATTAATAAGCCCGTTTTTTAAAAGATTTTATTTATTTATTTGACAGAGAGCACAAGCAGGGGGAGAGCACAAGCCTCAGGCAGCCCCGCCTGTCTGAGGGCAGAGGGAGAAGGAGAAGCAGGCTCCTCACTGAGCCCGGAGCCCAAGATGAGGCCCAGTCCCAGGACCCTGGAATCACGACTTGAGCCTGAGGCAGACACTTAACTGCCTGAGCCACCCAGGCAGCCTTTGATACATTGTTATTTTTTTAAAGATTTTTTTTTTAAATTTGTTTATTTGACAGAGATCACAAGTAGGCAGAGAGGCAGGCAGAGAGAGAGAGAGGAGAAAGCAGGCTCCCCGCTGAGCAGAGAGCCCAATATGGGGCTCGATCCCAGGACCCTGGGATCATGACCTGAGCCGAAGGCAGAGGCTTTAATCCACTGAGCCACCCAGGCGCCTCTGATACATTGTTATTAACTAAAATCCATGCTTGATTCATTTCCCTAGTTTTTCCCTAACGCCCTTTTACCATTCTAGGATCCCATTCAGGATACCATATTACTTTTAGTTGTCACATCTTGGGCTCCTCTGGACTTGGGCCAGTTTCTTAGACTTACCCATTTGGGTAACATTGATGGTTTCCAGGAGTGCTGGTCAGGTATTTTGTAGACTGTCCCTTAACTTGGATTTGTATGATGCTTTTCTCTTGATTAGACAGGCTGGGTTTTAGGGGAGGACAGCCACAGAAGTAAGTGCCGTTTTCCCCACATCGTGTCATGGAGCTGTGCTGTCAGTGTGACTTCTCATGGTTGATCATGGCCTTGATCACCAGGCTGAGGTGATCAGCTGGTACTAGTACTGGTCAGGTTTCTCCCCTGTAAAGTTACTCTCTTCCTCCTCTTCGCATATTGTAGTCTTTGGAAGGAAGGCGCTACACAAATTATCTCTTTTAATCACCAGTAGACTGTTTTCATGACACTAATTATTGAAGGATCCAGACCAGTTCTGCAGAATTTTCTACCTTCCTCCTTGTTTCCTAATTGTCTGGTTGCCTCTTTATGGTGTCGTTTAGCTTGTTCCTCTTTCCCCTTTGTTCCTGGAACCTAGAAGTTAAATTGAAGGCCTCGATAGAGCAGGTCCCACTGTGTAATGGTTAGCACTCTGGAGCTTGAAGGCCTCGGTAGATTCAACTAACACTTTTTTTTTTTTTTTGCACTGAATACATCAGGTAGGTGTGTTGTAAAATTTAGAAAGACTATCCAGGCTGGCCCCTACTGTTCGGGGTGCGTGGGGCTACGGTACAAATGGGGGCCATCCCTCCTCACCACAGTAGGTCTCACCCATGTGTGTGGACATCTCGGCTGTATTCATACCTGAACTGTGGCCATTCCTTGGACTTAGAGTCCACCCGTGGGAGTCAGGATCCAAGAAAGAGGCCCGTGCAGCTGGGGGAGCAGGTTCAGGGCCTGGAGCCCCAGGTATGGGGGAAAGGAGGATGGGCTGTGGGTGGGCTCCCTGCACTCTTCAACCTGTGGAGAGGGCCATACAGATGCCCCTGGAGATCATTATGCTAAATAAATTTCTAAACATTGGTCACTTTAAGATTTTCTTCTGTAGAAGTCCTCCATCCCCTCCCTGTGCTCCACAGCTTCTGCCATATGAATGGTGACAGTGGTCCCTGAGACGCACAGCCTCCACCAAGGAGTGATGGAGCTCCTCCAGCTCAAGCTTTGGACGAGTGTAAACTTGGATAAAAGGAGCAGTCCCCCACAAAAAGTTTGTGCAGGGTCAGGAACTTGCCCAGGGCAAGAGTACTCTTAAGACCCTGGGCTGCTGAGTGGGAGATTGGGCCTGGCCTGGGTTCTTGCTCTCCTGGGCAGCCTCCCAGAGTGGGTGATGCATCTGTCCCTTCTCTGAGATCCGTCTCCTCACCTTGCTGGCCCTGCATTGCAGGACTGTCGTGGGGAGCAGAATGGGCTCCGTGAAGGCACTGGCTGGTCACTTTCTTAGTATCTTCATCCCCAGTTTTCCTTTTCCCTGCCGCTTTTCCTCATTTTCTCTTCCTCATTTTCTCTTCCTTTCCTTCAACCGGCACAAGGTTCCTAATCCCCAGAGTAGTCGCTTTCTCAGCGTTGAATCCCTCCATGGGATTGTCTGCAGAGTAAATTTCTCTTGTATTTTTTGTGCATGACTTACGAGGAGAGGCCCAGTAGTACTTAGATGCATATTTTGTTACTGCTGTCATTTCCTTTTCTCTGCATGTCGCCGGCCCTGAATGGGAAACACTGTCAGGTGCCTTTTTGGCTAACAGGCTCTGTGTTGTGCTTTGTAGCTTTGACTCTTTTATCTCTGGTGGCAGGGATGAAATTTATCTCCACGAGGGCAGAGCTCAGCTTTGCTTATCTCTGCAGTAGAGGATAGAAGGGCCTAGAAGGTGTGGAGTATGGGCCCTAACTCAGTGATGTAGCCCTGAGCAGGACTGATTCTAGAGTGACCGCAGAGAGGAGAGCTGGTTTAGATCACCTCGGGCTCGCAGAACCAAAACTAGTGTCTCTTGGTTGGCAGGGAGCACAGTGAGTTTGATAAGAGCTGGGCTTTAGGGTCAGGCAGGTCTGGGTCCAAGTCCTCGCTCTCCCACTTAACTCTGGGCATGTGATTTCCTTTCTCTGGTCATCTGTTAGGTGGGGCATCTGCCTTGCAGAATTGTTGAGAGAATTAAATGAGACAAAGTGTCTGTAGCTTCAGGATCCTCTAGGCCTCCACCCAAGGGCCTGGTGTCCAGTCCCTTTTGAGGATAAACAGTTTTCTCATGTCTCAAAGAGGTGAGGTGGGATGGCTTACTGTAGCCAGTCCCCTAGTTACAGAGCCAGTGCCCTGGGACTTAGAAGGACTTACAGTACTAGCTAGCACTTTCAGAGCACCCTCTGTGTGCCCAGTTCTGGCTCCTGTGCTTTGTCACCTTTGACCCTGAGACACACTAAAAGTAGGTGTGCTCAGAACCTCCATTTTCGGGGTGCCTGGGTGGCTCAGTGGGTCGTGATCTCAGGGTCCTGGGATCGAGCCCTGCATCAGGCTCTCTGCTTGGTGGGGAGCCTGCTTCCCACCCCCCTCTCTGCCTGCCTCTCTGCCTACTTGTGATCTCTCTCTCTCTCTCTCTCTCTGTGTCAAATAAATAAATAAAATCATTAAAAAAAACAAAAAAACCTCCATTTTCCGTGCAGAGTCTGAAGCTTAGGAAGGATCAGTGGGTCGGCCAAAGGTTTAAAGATGGCCAGCCTGGAACGGAAACCCAAGGCTGTCAGAGTCTAGAAGAGAACACAGGAGTTCCCCCATTCCATGGATTGTGGATTGTGAAAGCTTGCAAGGCACTGCAGACCCTCCATTTCACTGATGAGGAAACTGAGGCATGGACCACCCAGCCTCAGCTGATCAGTGGCAGGTCAGGGTCAGAACGCGGGCTTCCATCCATCCTCACAAACCAGCACGATCGCAGGCATCTTTCCAGGTGGTGCTGATGCGTTCAGCTCTGAGATAAGACCTCTCCTATCACGTGGCCCTGCGGGCTCTGAGGGCTGAAAGCGGCCACAGTCACTCACCGGTGGCAAGCTGGTGTGCCTGACTGTTGACTTCTGTGGAGGCCACTTCCCGTGACCCCTCAGACACCCTGGGCAGGATAAGTGTAGCCTTCAAGATGAATCTGGTTACCAGGATTGCCAGTAACACACAGGGCTTTTTGAGTCTCTGTACCTTCCCCTTTCTTGACCTTTTGTGGATTTGCACATTTAGAACAATTGTAGAGCTGTTTAACCCTTTTGTTGTCGTCCTGCTAGGGCTCTGTATGTGTCACCAATCACAAGGCCCGTAGTACTAAGTCCTCTTTACGTGTGAGGAAACAAGTCCTCAGTGAGGTTAGGTGTGTTGTCTGAGACTCCCACTGTTCGTGATGACTGGAGCCAGGAATTTACCCATCCTGCCTGGATCCAAATTCTGTCCCCAGGGGCCCTGGCTGACGGAGCCAAGACTCAAACTCCAGAGTGTCCTCTTTCCTTGTTCTTTCTTTCCACCACACCTTGCACTTTCACACTGTCCTCCAGGTGTTTCTGGTGGGAAGTCATCCCTGCTCCTACTGGTGGTGCTCACAGTTCAGGCCACGTTTGATTGGCAACTAAGGGAAACTGCCACTGGGAGGCCATACTGGTTGGCCCCTGCTTGGGGTCGGGGGGATGGGAGTGGGAGAATTATGAAGAACCAGCTATAAAGCCAGGATCTCAGTAAATACCCAAGTGGGTGAAAGAATTTGGGGCTCTTGCTCCAAATAAAAACTTAGACAGCCTTTGGCATTTATTTGGGAATGTTTGCCCAAAGCACTGTTGGTTGATTCTCAGGTGTTCTGTACGCAGCCTATGCGTCTCTCCTAGATGCTGTATGGAGATAGAATGGAACCAGGAGAGAACTCTCTGCCTCCATGAAAACTGGTTGAATCCTAGGATTTCACAGAATACTTGGCAGTTTTGTTACTAGAACAGGATTCAAATAGGTGGCCTCCCAGAATTCATGTTAAATTGTTTTCCTGTGTTCTATTTCCTGCAATACATATAGTTGCCACCAGATGGTGGTGGTGCTCAGAAAAAGACTGGTAGGGGCACCTGGGTGGCTCAGTCGTTAAGCCACTGCCTTCTGCTCAGGTCAGGATCCCAGGGTCTTGGGATGGAGCACCACATCAGTCTCCCTGCTCAGCGGGAAGCCTGCTTCTCCCTCTCCCACTCCCCCTGCTTGTGTTCCCTCTCTCACTGTCTCTGTCAAATAAATAAAATCTTTAAAAAAAAAAAAAAAAGCCTCTGTATGTCCCTTCCTGATCCAGTTCTTTACTGTCAGAGGTGAACACCTTCCTGACTCATAATAATTTAAGAATCTCTGCGTGACTCGGTCATTAGAGCTTGCAACTCTTGATCTAGGGGTCATGAGTTCAAGCCCCACGTTGGGCATGGAGTTTACCTTAAAAAAAGAAGAAAAAAGAAAAAATTCCTCAGCTACCCATCTGTGGCAGGATTCCCCTTATAGAAAGGAGGTGATGTCTGTGTTCTCACCCCACTGCTCCCTTCCACGCTTAGCTGGAGCAGGGCAGCCAGCCTCTGCCATTCCTCCCAGACTTGCAGAGACCAGCTCCCCTTCCTCTGAGTTCTGTGCACGAACACACCTTGTCTCTCTGTGTGTGTGTGTGTGTGTGTGTGTGTGTGTGTGTGTTAATTTATGTGACTACATAATTGAGTCACATGGTACAGAATTCAGAAAGGTATATAATAAACGGTAACTCTCTCTGTAGCTTTTTCTGGAAGTAACCATTGTTACTAGTTTCTTTTTTATCCTCCCAGAGATATTTTCAGGATTTACAGACAAATCTGTACATATTTGCATGTATACCTTTTGCCAGTTCTACATGTCTGATAGTATATGTATATTCTGTTTTTTATTTTTTTAATTTAGCATCATGTTTTAGTGCACCTGCAGTATCAGCCCACAAAGTTGCCTCATTCTTTGCAAATGTTGCATGCCATTCCCTGGCACCCAGGGATTGGGTTTAGCTACCTCTTAGGGGTGGACATTCAGGTGGTTTCCATTTGCTCTCCCAAGCAGTGCTGCCGTGGATAACCTTATTTGTATGCCATTTCTCCCCTGTAAAGGTATACTGGTGGCATAAATTTCCAGAAGTGAAATATAGGTCAGAAGTATGAAAAGCCATGTTTTCTCTGCTTTTGATTTAATTTAATTTGATGTTTGTTATGATGGGAAGCATTCATGAGTTTAAGTCAAAACTATACAAGGTATTTTGAGAGAAGTGTCCCTTCTATCCCTATCACTTTCACCCCATTCCCCTCTTTTTTATACATAGGGGTAACTTTATACACTGTTCTATCCCTCAACATTTAAGTTTCAGAACTGTTTTCAAAATGCTAAATTAAGGGGCACCTGGGTGGCTCAGCGATTAAGTATCTGCCTTGGGCTCACGGCATGATCCCAGGGTCCTGGGATCGTGCCCCACATCGGGCTCCCTGCTCAGCGGGGAGCCTGCTTCTCCCTCTCCCCCTGCTTGTGTTCCCTCTCTCGCTGTCTCTCTCTCTCTCTCTGTCAAATAAATAAACAAAATCTTAAAAAAAAAAAAAAAGATACTAAAGTAAAACCCAAGAACAAATAGTCTTGAATGAAGATTTTTGTTTGGGATGGGGAGCAGCCCGCCCAGCGCCCTGGGGTGGCTATCATGAGATGGAGTAAAGTCTCGGGTCACTCTCCTAGGGCTTGCCCAGCCCCCAGCCGCTGGCTAAGCACTTATGGGCATGAGCTCATGTAATCCCCAGAACAATCCTTAGACCCTCCTGTCTCAGCAGCAGTGCCCTACTTGCTGTGTGACCTGAGATCACCTACCTGACCTCTCTGAGCCTCCAGAATGTTTCCGTCTCCCCCAGAAAGGTCCGTCACACGCTCTCCCAGTTAGTGTCTTCTACCCGCAGGTAACCACTGTTCTAACCCATGGGTTTTGCCTAGTTTGTTGTTGTTTTAAGACTTTATTTTGGTGAGTGATGGAGCATGGAGTCTGCTTGGGATTCTCTCTCCCTCTGTACCCTTGCCCCATGCTCTTGCACATGCAATTGCACGCCTCTCTCTAAAAAAAAAAAAAAAAAAAAAAAAAATTATCTTTTTTAAGATTTTATTTTACAGAAAGAGAGCATAAGGAGGGGCAGAGCAGCAGACAAAGGGAGAGAGAGAAGCAGACTCCCCACCAAGCGGGACTCAGTCCTAGGACCCTGGGATCATGACCTGAGCCGAAGGCAGCCGCTTAACCGACTGAGCCACCCAGGCGTCCCAAAAAAAATTTTAGTTTTGAGCAATCCCCACACCCAATGTGGGGCTTGAACTCGCAAGCCCGGGATCAGGATTTGCTCGCTCCACCAGCTGAGCCAGCCGGGCGCCCCTGTTTCGCCTGTTCCCGAGCTTCGTCTTAGTGGAATCACACAGGGTGTACTCCTGGGTCTGGTTTCTGTCACTCAGCGTTTCTGAGATTCGCCCACATTGTCACCGTGTCGTTCGCTCCCGTCTTGGTATGCATACGCCACAGTCTGTTCGCCCAGGTCACCTGCCGACGGAGGCTTGTTTGTGGTGTGGAGCCTTTGTGCATAAAACTCTCGTCAACGTTTGTACGCGAGCGCTCTCGCATCCATAGGTACTCCTTTCTCTCAGGTTCAAGCACAAGTGAGTTGCTGAGTCACAGGGGAGGTATACGCTTAACTTCAGCAGAAGCTGCCATGTATTTTCCAACCCGGTGATGGCGTGTGAGGCTCCCAGCCACCAGCCTATGAGGAGTCCCCAGCCCCACCTCCCACCAACCCTTAGTCTTGTCAGTCTGTTCTGGTTTAGCCATGACAGTAGGCGGGGGAGGCACCTGGCATGGTGTGAATTTTCATTTCTCCGAGAGGTAGTGACGAGCACACTGTCACACATCACTGTCCTTATTCAGGTCTCTTCTCGTTTTTACAACATGTTTATCTTTTCTTGATAGGCAGTGATATATACTCTTTATGTATCCGGGAAGAAGTCTTCTTTCAGATACATAGTTTATTAATATTTTCTCCTTTTGTCTTTTCACTTTTTTTAGTGATGTCATTTGGTGAGTTTTACTTTCTAAATGAAATTTACCTTTAGGGGCGCCTGGGTGGCTTGGTCAGTTAAGCATATGCCTTCGGCTCTGGTCATGATCTCAGTGTCTTGGGCTCCCCAGCTGGGAAGCCTGCTTCTCCCTCTGCCACTCCCCCTGTGTGTGTGTACACACACACACACACACACACACATACACTCTTTTTCTCTCTCTCTCTCTCTGCCAAATAAATAAATAAATAATCTTAAATGTAGCTTTAAAAAAAAATCATTTTCCGGGGCACTGAGGTGGCTCAGTTAAGCGTCTGGCTCTTGGTTTTAGCTCAGGTCATGATCTCAGGGTCCTGGGATGGAGCCCTGGGTCTGGCTCCGTGCTCAGCGGGGTCCGCTCGAGGTGGTTTCTCTTCCTCTTCTGCCCCTTCTTCTGCTCGTGCGCATGCGCTCTCTCTTGCTCTTTCTAAAATAAGTGAGTCTTTTAAAAACTCCTTTTCCTGCACATAAAAATAACATTTTCTACCTTGTTTCCTCTCCACAGAAAACAAAACAAAACAAAAAAAACAGGAAACAAAGTATTTTTGTGGAAGTAAACTTAGAAAATAAAGGTGAAATGACTCCTGATCCGTTGCAGAGATAAGCCTTGTTAACCTTTGGCTGTGTTTCCAGCTTGTCTTTAGTTAACGCGTCTGTCCGTTTATTGAGCATCTGCTATATGCCAGGCCGAGGTGACCGTTTGAGACAAGACAAATTCCCTCTCTGGTGGAAGTTGGGATTTAGTGGGGACCTTCAGTAAACCTGACAGATAACTTCGGCATGAAGAGGAGACACAAAGGAGGTAGGGGGAGGGTGCTGGGGAGACGGGCCGTGAGGGCGGTCGTGGAAGGCTCTCAGAAGAGGTGACACCTTGCTGTACTTAACTCGTTCCATTGCAGTTTTATCATATATACAATTTGATGACGTTTTCCCTCCTTAACCTTATGTTGCAAGCATTTTCCCCTAGTACTCTTTGAAAACATGATTTTTAAGAATTATAGAATTTCCCATCATATGGACAGACGGAACTGGATCCAACCAGCTTACTCTTGCTGGGTATTATTTAGGAAGTTTCCAGTTTTGTGTTCTTCTTTTCCTGTAGCCCTCCTTCGTTCTTCAGGGCAGGCTCACAGAGGTAGACTCGAGAGGGCGAGCTCACTTCGCTGTGGCCTTGGCTTCTCCTGGGTCCCCTGGCTCCATTTTTGGTGCTTCCATTCAGACTCCTTGCCCCCTGAAGCCCTTCTCTTTCCAAGCACTCACTCTTGTTTTCTACTCTTGAGGATCGCTGCCCGCAAAGTGGAGGGGCTTCAGGAATGCCCTGGGGTTGGGTCCCAGGCAGTGGCAAGCTCTGGCAGGCACAAGATCCATCCTTGGAGACTTCCTAGGTCTACAAACAGGGAGCAGATGGGGCCAGCTATCCAGAGGCCGCCTGGCTTAGCCCTCCATCAGATGCCATCTGATTATCCCCCAGCCTGGGTGGCAGTGTCCTGCCCAGGCACATCTCTCTGTGATGATGACTCAGTGGCCAAGGGTGACTCAGACTTCATCTTATCATACTTTACAGCAGAGTTAAATCCCATCGCCTGCCCCCAGTCAGTTAATCTACAGTGGGTAGGAGATTGGTTCACCGCTGGCAGTTCAGAAGAGATGGCGTAGCTGTGTCCAGGAAGCCAGAAGCCCACCAGACCGTGACATAGGCCTTCCCATCTTCTGGGACTTCGGGCAACTTACTCAACGGCCTCAGCTTCCACTAAAATCAGGGTGGTGGTACCACTTCCTGGGGTTCAGTCGTGTTCCCAGCACGTGTCCAGTGAGCGTCCAGTCGCAGGTGCCTGGGATGCTGCAGTAAACCAGAGAGCGGGGCCTTGCCTTGTGGTGTCGTGACAGGGACGGCACAAGTACGGAAGGCAGTCCGCTGGACGCCCCAGGATGTGCTGAGGTAGTATCAGCAGGCCAGGTCTCTGCGTGTCCCATAGGGAGGCACCTCTCTGTCAGAGTGCCTTGTCTCCCTTGCCTCATGATTGCGGGAGTGACCCTCAGCTGCTTCCTTCCCTCAGAGGTGCTCTGAGCCACAGTTGGGTCCCTGAACTGCGGAAGTCCATGGTAGGCGACATCTCAGGGAGCCAACTGCCCAGCCTCCAGCCCTCTGCAGTACAGCCCCTCTCCCCAGCTCAGTGCTCTAAGCTCTTCCAACGGTACTCGTGGAGTGCTTCTTGACCAGGCACCAAGGACCTGTGGGAACAAGATGGCCACAGTCTTGACCTTAAGGCACCTGCCTTCTAGTGGGGCTTGGCAGCTAGTGAGCAAGAAAACAAACCTGCCAGGGTGGTTTCTCAAGGTTCTAGGCCATATGAAGAAAATTGCAGAGATGCGGGGACTGCCCTGGATGTGGTCGGAGTGGGATATTCCGGGGGACCCTTACTGGTGAGGGTGCAGTGACGTGTTGGTTACCAGCCCAAGGGAGGCAGCATGTGAAAATCTGGGCCCGGAAGGTCCCAGGAAGGGCTGAGGCTGTGGGTGCCAGAGAAGGACCAGACGGCGCAGGGCTGTGAAGATGTCAAAGGGGAATTTGGATTTTATTCTGAACGCAGGGAGAAGTCCCTAGAGGCTGAATGGATAAAACTTCTAAAGATATTTTCCTATAGCAGGACTCAAACTGACCCAGGTACCGTGAGGGAGGGTGGCAGTGCCAGACCTGGGCAGACTCCTGCCTCTGGAAGAGGCATGTCCCTGCCAGCCCCCACCTGTCCCCCGCTTCCTGTAGCATTTAAGTAAATTACACTGCATCCGTAAGGTAGCACACTGCACAGCCATTAAATGACACAGTGGTTGTAGATCTGTTGGCATGGAAAGATGTTCCGAGTCCATTGCTGAATGAAAACAGCTGACTTACAAACAGGAAACTACCACATTTTTATTAAATGTTCACGTGTATCCACATTTTTTTAAAAGATTTTATTTATTCATTTGGCAGAGAAACAGCGAGAGAGGGAACAGAAGCAGGGGGGTGGGAAAGAGAGGAACAGGCTTCCCACCGAGCAGGGAACCTGATGTGGGGCTGGATCCCAGGACCCTGAGATCATGACCTGAGCCAAAGGCAGAGGCTTAACCCACTGAGTCACCCAGGCGCCCCTATATTCACGTATTTTGAAGTTGAGGAAAGGAAAAGCAAATGTTAGATGGATGGTAGGATTAAATTGGTTTATAATTTGGCTTCTAGTACTTTTAACAGCTTTATTGAGATAACTGATATATAATAAGCTGTACATCTTTAAAGGATAGTTTGATAAGTTTTGGCATATATACATGTGTGAAATCATCACCTGACCTATGTTTTTTAATTTTTTTTTTTAAAGATTTTACTTATTCATTTGATAGAGAAAGACAGGAGAACGGGAACACAAGCAGGGGGAATGGAAAGGGGAGAATCAGGCTTCCTGCTGAGCAGGGAGCCCGATGTGGGCCTCAATCCCAGAACCCTGGGATCATGACCTGAGCTGAAGGCAGACGCTTAACCAACTGAGCCACCCAGGCACCCCTGTTTAATTCTGTAAACTGATATGGGCTTTATTTTTTGGTTGGGGTTGGTCTTTTTGGTTGTGTTTTTGCTTAAAAAAAAAAAACCATATTAACCATTTAACTGGCTGAACCAAGGAGGAAAGGGTTGGTACTCGCTTCCTGAAGGCTAGGCTCTGGCAGGCAGGTGGGCCTTCAGGAGCCTTGAAGGGGTGGATACCAGAATGGACTTTGGATCCCTTGTCCCTGGGACAAAGTGGGCAGAGGCGCTGGGAGGGGAGGTGGGAGAATGCACAGGCCTCAGGCATCCTGTCTCCTCTTGTTCTTCCCCAGGAGGCCTCTGCAACCTGTGCCCAGACAGGGCGAACAAGGAGCACATCCTGCAGACAGGGGGCGTCCCACTCATCATCAACTGCCTGTCCAGTCCCAACGAGGAGACCGTGCTATCTGCTGTGACCACGATCATGTACCTGAGCTCCCCAGGCTCCGGCTCCCCCCCTGAGCTGACCACCATGCCCGTGGTGCAGTGCATGCTGCGCTTCTCTCTCTCAGCCAACACGAGGCTCCGCAACCTGGCCCAGATCTTCCTGGAAGACTTCTGTTCCCCAAGCCAGGTGGCGGAGGCCCGCACCTGGCAGGCCCACTCTGCCCTGGGGATCCCACTGCCAAGGACTGAGGCCCCACAGTAGCCCAGATCCAGGGAGACCTCGCAGCCATGACGCCCTGTTAGAGATGAGGCCACAATCCTGGTGGGGGCTCGGAGAGCAGGAGCTGCCTGGCTCCCGCTGAGCATTTTTCCCCAGAGGTGCCCTTTTGGCTATTTTAAAGGTGAGTTTTCTCAGCGTGACAGGTATTTACACTGTGGTGAGGGGCACTGAGAGAGGAGGCCAGGCTTTGGGATACAAGGAAGAGCACAAAGGCAGTGCCATTTCCATAGGTTGGCTGTCAACCCGCTGGAGGTCAAGCTCCTGCCTCGCCCCCTCCCCGCAGTGCCTCACTGCCAGGGCATCAACATCACGTGAGAAGCAGTTGGGACCCTAGATTCAGAGGCTTTAAAGGAAGGAGCTTTTCATGAAGAACAGCTGGGCCTGGGATTAGACTTGCTTGTGCTTGAGGAAACAGGAATTTTCCTTTAACAGAAGTATCTGAAATAATCTTGAAGAATGGAAATGAGAAGCCAGCTTGGGGCTCCGAGAAGGTGTCATGCCCACTCCAGGGCTACAGAGGCTGGGTACCTGTACTACAAGCTCCCCTGGCTGGATACTGGGTATGGTTGATGCCGGCCTGGAGAATTCTGTGGCCTGGGATCAACATTTTATCCACAGCAGTCTATCTGATGGGACCCCCATGGAAAGTTAAGAGTTCAGGAGCAGTGGGGAGCTTCATGGCCTCCCTTTTGCACTCCCTCAAGGTTGACCTCTAACATAGCCAAGGAAAAGCAGATGCAAGAGAGGTGGTGTCTGGTTGTGAAGGTGGGTCAGGTTCTGGAGCCACTGGACTATGGACAGGAGGAGGGAGGAGAAAGCCTCCTGTCAGCCTGTATTCCACCTGCCCCTCCCAGGGCTCCTGTCCCTTTACCTTCCCAAATAAAGGGCCTTTAAGGAATGCTGAGCCAAAGTGTTTTATTAAAAAGGTTCCTGAGTGATTTTCCCACCATGTTTCCTTGCCAGCCGTCTTGTTGGGTTCCAGGTGGCTGGCTTGCGAGAATGGAGGTTACTGTGTCTCCCTGTTCTGCAGTGCTGGGGGCCACCACCACGACACTGCCCTGTCGTTCAGCTCTGCTAGAGTTCCCTGCTGGCCTGCCTTTCCTTCCTTCAGCTACTATCCACTGTTCTGGCCCCCCGCTTGCTTTCTATGATCTCCCTCCAGTTGTCACTCCAGGAGAGCAGCCGTCTCCTTGTTGGGGGTAGGGCTAGGTGCTGGTTGTGGCAGCAGGTGAATAAGATGTGCTCCCAGCTTGGGGTCTCTTCTTGGCCTGGGACAGGACATGGGAGAAAGGCAGTGAGACGTAGTCTGTAATCTGGTTGTTTTTTTTTTAATATTTTATTTATTTATTTGATAGAGAGAGATCACAAGTAGGCAGAGAGGCAGGCAGAGAGAGGGGGAAGAAGCAGGCTCCCTGCTGAGCAGAGAGCCCCATGCGGGGCTCGATCCCAGGACCCTGAGATCATGACCTGAGCGGAAGGCAGAGGCTTTAACCCACTGAGCCACCCAGGCGCCCCTGTAATCTGGTTATTTTACTCCCTCTCCCTAATCCCAGCAGGCCAGATGCCTAGAAGGTTGCCAGAAAAAGAGGTCTAAAACTAACCTTGAATGCTGTCCTTGTCATCAATGAGCAGGTCCCCCAAGACCACCGTCTTGTCCCTCGTCAGGATGATGCGCTCCACAAACTGGGGCCCCAGGTATTTCTCTACCCAGCGGTACTGTGGTGAGGACACAAGTCTGTCAGTAGGGCCAGTGAGTAAATACGTGCTAGTGGAGTCTCCAGCCTTTGAGAGATGCTGCTCCCCGCCCACCACCACCACACTTCCTGTGTTTCAGTGCTGCTGGTTTATTTTAAACATCAGAACTTAGGAATCTGTTTGCTAGGAAGGGTTGGGGTAACCGCACCTTCTCACCCACACAGTGTTGGTACTTCAGCAGAGGGCTGGAGCAGATGAAGACCTCCGTGCTGGGTGCAAGGGGCACGGGTTAGTTGGGGTGGTGCCCGCCCTTCCTCCACCGCCCTCCCTCTCTGCCCTTCCTCACTCCTGCATGTTGTTCATCTCCAGCATGGCTTCCAAGGCTCCAGGGATAGGCTCCAAGTCTAGGAAAAAGCCTGGGGCTTCATACACACTGGCCACTTTGTCCTGAAAGATACCGTGTTCTTGTCCCAGCTTCTACCTCCAGCAGATCTAGCCCCAGGGATGACTCTCACAGTAAGACTCCTGGGGGACCCGTCGGCAAATCAGAGCCACCGGGAGAGGATTTTGCATCCGGGGAAGCATTCTTTCAGATTTTCTTGTCCAGGGCGAACAATGGATTCTGAAGCGAGGGTTTTGCTAAACAAAAAGGGGGTGATTCTGGAAATGGAGCAGAGGCAGTCTTGCCCAAGGGGAGGGCTCCCATTCCTAGGTGCCCTGTGGGCTCGGGCTCCCTGCTTTGGGGACACTGTGGGGTCGGGGCTCTTGCTCCTGGCGACAATGTGGGGTCGGGGTTCCCGCTCCCAGGGACATTGTGTGGTCGGGGCACCTGGTTCCCCGGCTCTCTGTGGGTGGGGACGCCTGGCTCCTGGGCGCCCTGTGGGGTCGGGGCTTCCGCTCCCGGGGTCACCGTGGGGTCGGGGCTCCCCTCCCGCCCACGACCCCTCCCCCGCTGCGCTCCCGCCCTCTCCCTACCTACCCCCAGGTCCGGCCGCAGGGCTCGGTACTGTTCGCGGGCGAGGAAGCCTCGGCGCTCTTCCAGCGCCACGTGCGGTTCCCCGGGGAAGCGGCGGCGGAAGCCCCGCAGAAGGCCCCCCTCGAAGTCGGCCAGCACGCCGTCCATGTCCACCAGCACCCGCACGGGCCGCGCGCGCCGCGCCGCCATCGCCGCCGCCATCACTGCGGGCGCCCGGCAAGGGAAGGACGGGGTGGGGGGGAGGGGGAGCGGGCGCCCGGCCCGCAACTTCCGGAGGCGCGGGGTGGGCGGGCGCATCGGGGCTCATTTGCATGGGGCGCCCCGGGGACCGGCCCTGAGGGAGCGCGCGGCCTTCCCCCGGTTGCGGAGGCGCGGGGCGGCCTGAGCACGCGCCCGCGTGCACGTCTGCCGCCCCCGACTCCGCAGTGGACGACCCCAGACCCTGCGAAGGCCTCAGGGCTCCTTAAACCTGTGGGGCTGGCGCGAGCCCCAGAATCCCGACTTCGAGGCCTCGGGCCGCCGCCCTCCCTGCTTGTGGCGCCGGGCGCAGGAGCACGCGGGACGCGGGGCCGGAGCCTCCAGGGCCCGGAGCCTCCAGGGCCCGCAGCCTCCAGGGCCCGCCTCACGGGGGCGCCCAGCGCCTCTGAAGGGAAAGGACGGCTGAAGGGGGCGGGGCTCCCGGGACACAAACTCCGGCCGGAGTCGGGAGCGGCCGCTGTGAACGTCCAGTTCCACCCCGAGGGGACGACAGGCACCCAGCTCAGGTAATCGGGAGCGTCCTTTCTGCGGGAGGGACCTCTGCTCCGGAGTGGGGCGTTACAGCCCCATCTGGAGAACGTGGAGCGCTGCCAAGTTTTGTTGATGCTGCTTTGTAGGCTTTACGCCGTTTTCTGACTGTGTCCAAATAGATTTACCTGCGACTGTAAACTCGGGTTGGGTTAGGAGAGCGTCTCCCCGCAGTTTCCCACTGAGCGCCCCAGTGCTTCCAAACCAGTGTTAACAGAAGCATTGCAGACGAGAGACTAGTGTCGTGTTCTAGAGCGATCTGATGAAAATGGCATAAGCAATAGGGAGTCCGCCACTGTTTTCCCCTCCTTCCCACTCACGTCACACAACCTGAGTCCCAAAGTCCAGACTGTCCACGAGATACTGCTTGTTTTGCCCTCGTCATTTTATGATTATTCGACTCCACTTTCAAGACCGTAAGCTAAGTAGAAAATGTAACACCCTTGGTAAACATGTTTACATAGAACTTCCTGAAATCTGTTTTGATATCAGAATGACTGGGAGAACTTCCCTCCTTCACAATACTTGACTTTGGATGAGACACTTATCTTAAAAACAAAACAAAACAAAAAACACTGAAGTTACGAATTGTGACACAAATCAGAGACGTCTCTTTTCCAGGATCCCCACCATTAGGGAGAAGGGTACAGGTAGGGTTCCTACCTCCTGAGTGTCCTAATAGAAACTGTAACTCAGGCTAGTGTTTGTAGGGCTAAACTGTTTTAGTGAAATTGGACAGATCCTGTAACAAAGCTGTTGACTTCTCCATTTTGCAAATGCTTTGCACCATAAGGGAGAAAAACTTAACACCCCCAGAACCTATAAACACCTTTATTTTCCCAAAGAAATATCCAGGAGTTCCAGTGAACCGGTGGTTATGCTTATCATCTCAAAAATCTCACTTTTTCAGAAAGGAAATTGGTCCCTAAATTACAAGACAAAAACCACAATTTAGTAGTGTAGCTAGACCTAAAAGCCAAGTCTTAATGCCCAATTAGGACATTTAATATAGCATGTTGACCTAGAACTTTCTGCCTAGAACCCAAGAGTTTTTTCCTTATCTTCTGTCTCCTCAGATCCTCGTCCCTCTTTCTTTGGCGTCCTCTTCTGTAACCTCGCACCACTGGGAGGCACCCTGCAAGATGAGAGGACGTAAAATCTTACATGTTACTGCCCGGCACAAAGGGTAGGTGGAGAATGTAAAATATAGTGGCTAATAATTGTTTTATCATTTACCCATACTACTCATGGATTTTATTACCATACATACCATTTTGGTGCTTTGAACTCCTGCTGTGACTTTAAATCTATTTTTTTATTTTATTTTTTTTTAAAGATTTTTAATTATTTATTTGACAGAGAGGTCACAAGTAGACAGAGAAGGAGGCAGAGAGAGAGGAGGAAGCAGGCTCCCCGCTGAGCAGAGAGCCTGATGTGGGGCTCGATCCCAGGACCCTGGGATGATAACCCGAGCGGAAGGCAGAGGCTTTAACCCACTGAGCCACCCAGGCTCCCCAAATCTGTTTTTCTTTTTAAGATTTTATATATTTCTTTGATGGAGACAGCGAGAGAGGGAACACAAGCAGGGGGAGTGGGAGAGGGAGAAGCAGGCTTCCCACCAAGCAGGGAGCCCAGTGTGGGGCTCAACCCCAGGGTCCTGCGATCATGACCTGAGCTGAAGGCAGACGCTTAACGACTGACCCATCCAGGAGCCCCTAAACCTATTTTCTTTAGAGAGAAGCCCACTTCTCTGGGTTTTCATTAGTTTGTCTTCACTTGAATGACTCATCATTAATCCTTGGGCAACAGGATTTAGAGTAACAGAGAAAAAAGCAACTAAACAGGGAGAACATTGAAACAGTCTCAAAAAGATGACACAGGACACAATGTTTCAAAATTTGTACATTGTTTACTTTAAGCAACAGTCCAGGATTGTGAAGTACAACACACATTTCAAGGATACTTCAGTTCACGGTCAAGCACCAGCATCATGCACACAGCTTCAAGTTCCCGAAGAAGAGCGCTGCCCCCCTGGGGTCTGTTCACCACAAAGACCCACTTCTGTGTGGTCACCGCCCTTGCTTTGCTTACCACTTGGAATTTGTCAGCTTGAGCGTACATGGAAGCCTTCCTCTGCGTGAGAGCAGCGGGCTTAGCTCGTCAGTTAGTTGAGTTAGTATCTGGCTTATCTCTTAAGGTTCAAAAATGAAAAAGGCAGTTTTTTGCTTGGCAGGCAGCAAGGCATGAGGCGCAGGCCTCTAGTTTCCATATGGCACAGGGAGATGCTTTTAGCAAAGGCCACTGACAAGGTAGGCCAACAACGAGTAGGTATGGCATAAAGACAACCCTGTGTTTGGGGGCCTGAAGGAACGGTGCCTGTGGACTGTTTACTGGTCTTTCCAGTCAAGGCTTGGTCAACCCAAGTAAAGCTGACAAGAAAAGGGTTTTAAAAACCTCAGTACAAAAGATCCTCTAACACATTGGAACCAAATTGTTCTTAAAAACACTGTACTAAGTGTCACAAAACTTTCCCTCCAATCTACTACTAGAAAACACTCATGCCATGGCCTACAGACCCAGAGGAATCAGGACAGAGAGAGAGAAACCTGTTCTTTGGGGGAGGAGAGGGGAGAAAAAAAAAGACAGCAGTACATAAAGTGCTTCTTTTTTAATGAAACAAATCCAAAAGATGTACAGTCAGGCTCAAGTTGTGCAGTTCACAAGCATGGAGGAAACAAAAACAAACAAAACGACAGAGTTCAAGAGAATCGGAGCTAACCCAGGACGAGGCTGGACTTGCCGCCGGGGGGATTTCTTCGGGACGGCACTGGGGCCGGAGCCACTGGGCTGGGCACAGGGGCAGCGGGCACAGGCTTCTCCTCACTCTGCCCCAGGCTGGCCTGCAAGTCTGTGTCCACGTTTTCTAGGAAAACAGAAGAAACTTAGGGCTAATAATTATTTCTAGGTAGAATAAAGAATCTTAAGATTTTCTTGAAGGATGGTTCAGATCATACCTAGAGGTATCAAAGCATACACAGAGATAACAAATCATACCTAAAGAAGGCAACGATCGTTCAACTATGTCCCCACAACCCAAAACCAACCACTGTCAGTCTTTTTGTCATATTTGTACCCAGGCGCTTTTCTATGTGTTTCTTTTCTAAAGTATACACAAATAGGAAGATGTATTTTGGGTTTTGTGTGTGTGTGTGTGTGTGTGTGTTTTAAGGTTTATTTATTTGAGAGAGAGAGAGAGTGCAGGGGAAGGGGCAGAGGGAGAGGAAGAGGAAGAGAGAGAATCCTCAAGCAGCCTCCCTGCTTAGGCGCAGAGCCCGACACGGGGCTCGATCCCAGGACCCCAAGATCCTGACCTGAGCTGAAATCAAGAGTCAGATGCTTAACTGACCGAGCCACCCAGGAGCACCAGTTATTTGTAATGTTCTAATTTAAAATATTTACATCTTCAGGATGCTTGGGTGGCCTCACCTGGGGCTCCGTGCTCAGCAGGGAGACTGAGATCCTCTCCCTCTGGCCCTCCCCACTGCACTCTCTTTCTCTAAAATAAAAGGACATTACAGATAAGCCATAGGCCCCTCACCCCCAATCCACCTCCACGTGGGTCTCCTCTCCCTCCTCCCAGAGGGCCTACTACTAGTTGTATCTAGTCCCTTTGTTTAATGCGTATTTATATTTTATTTCCAACAGAGAATACATATTACTGTTTTTGTTGTTGTATTTGATATAAAATGATATAAACTTACTTTTTTTACACTCTTAGACATTTACCCATATTTATACACATGGTCATAATTCACCTTACTTAATTGCTTTATAGTATTTTATCCCATGAGTCAATATATTTGATATAATATAGTACTGTATTTGCTCTACTGATAGCAAAAAATGAACTGAAACAGGTGCCCACGGTGATACGAGGGCTCCCATCTTCACATTTTCCCAAAAGGCTATGCCGTGCTCTACCCCAACCTTTGCACACCAACCATTTAGTAATCACCTCACTTTAAAATTTGCCAAACTGATGGGTGAAATGTTATTTCATTCCTGTTTGGTGTTACATTTCCATGATTACTAGGTGAGCTTAATTTTTTCTTTTCAAGTAGGCTCCACGCCCAGGGCGGAGCCCAATGCAGAGCTTGAACTTTTTTTTTTTTTTTTTTAAAGATTTTATTTATTTATTTGTCAGAGAGCGAGAGGGAGAGAGAGCGAGCACAGGCAGACAGAATGGCAGGCAGAGGGAGAGGGAGAAGCAGGCTCCCTGACGAGCAAGGAGCCCAACGTGGGACTCGATCCCAGGACGCCAGGATCATGACCTGAGCCGAAGGCAGCTGCTTAACCAACTGAGCCACCCAGGCGTCCCCAGACCTTGAACTCTTGACTCTGAGATCAAGACCTGAGCTGAGATCTAGAGTCGCCTGTGTGCGCTCTAACAAAAAACAAAAACAAAATGAGTTGGACGCTTAACTGACTGAGCCACCCAGGTGCCCCTCTGATTTCTTTTTCTAACCATAAAGATAATCCATTGTATTGACATCATTTATCAAAGAGTCTGCCTTCCCCCTACTGACTTATAAATCTCCATTAAT
Organism: Enhydra lutris kenyoni; assembly: GCF_002288905.1. Lineage (NCBI taxonomy): Eukaryota > Metazoa > Chordata > Mammalia > Carnivora > Mustelidae > Enhydra > Enhydra lutris. The sequence continues at coordinate 473,026 of NW_019154159.1, forward strand.
CAGGTCATTCCCATTTATATTAACTGGGTAGTTTCCATGTCAAAGTCTTGAGAATTAGTGTATTATTACCCAACATCCTAGACATTGCTTGATCTACTAATCTGTGAAATTCCCAACAAACCTGTATTCTTATTGAGGCAGTTTCCAAACTTGGAAAAGTTTGTTTGTTTGTTTTCTTTCTCTTTTCTTTTTTTTTTTTTTTTTTTTTGAAAAGTCTTTGTTCCAAGTCAAAAGTGACTGCACGGGTGCCTGGGTAGCTCAGTGGGTTAAAGCCTCTGCCTTTGGCTCGGGTCATGATCTCAGGGTCCTGGGATCGAGCCCTGCATCGGGCTCTGCTCAGGAGGGAGCCTGCTCCCCACCCCCTCTCTGCCTACTCTCTGTCAAATAAATAAATAAGATCTTAAAAATAAATAAATAAATAAATAAATAAATAATTTAAAAATTAAAAAGTGACTGCAAAATGCTAGGCCTCATTTCGGTGTTAAACCATCAAATTCAATTCAGGTGCATATTCTTTTTTTTTTTTTTTTTTGACAGAGAGAGAGAGAGAGAGAGAGAGAGAGATCATAAGCCACCCAGGTGCCCCAAGAAATGTACTTTAAGTCCCTCAAAGACTAACCATTAAAAGTTCATGTTCCTAAAACCCCTTGTACCAAGTTTTGATTTAGCCAACTTTGATACCGAGAAGTCCAAGGAGGAAGAGGTCTAAGATTGGAAACTCAACAAAAAAAAAACCCTCAAAAATAGGGGCTCCTGGGTGGCTTAACAGGTTAAGCGTCTGTCTTCAGTTCAGGTCTGCTCAGCGGGGAGACTGTCTCCCTCTCCCCCACCCCCCTGCTCGTACTTTCTTTTTCTCAAATAAATAAATAAAATCTTAAAAAAAAAAAAAAAAAAAAAAAACCTCAGAAATATGCTACTGCTGCTCTTGACATTACCTTTTATGAACATTTGGAACTTTCTATAGAGGTAACATAACACATACAATGTTCTATACTATTATCAACCAGCAGTAAAAATCAGTCTGAAGCTTTCCAAATTGACAGCCCTTAAAACAACAATGGAGCAAGAAAGGGTCACCCCACCCCCCTCCGTTTCCCGTTGCCACACTCTGTTGCACAAGAAGCAGGATCAAAGGCATCAACGTTAAGGACACAAGTCCTCTGATAAGTATCTCTTAAATATGTCCAATTTACTGTAAATACAAACAAAACCCAAAAACCGACATTCTGAAACAACCCAAGATGGATGATTACAAAGCATGAACTCTGCCTGAGCCAGCCTATGGATTCAAGCAATTTTCTTGGTGCTGCTAGGACTTGGCCTCACCAGTACCCATGCTCTAACAGCTCCCCGTTGTCTGTCTGCATCAGGAAGTTAGGAGTACTTCCAAAGGAAACAGCTCATTACCTTGCAGCCCTACCGTGGTCATTTATTTTCATAAAATGATCTTTATTTTTACTTTTTTTTTAAAGGTTTTATTTATTTATTTATTTGACATAGAGAGAGAAATCACAAGTAGGCAGAGAGGCAGGCAGAGGTAGGGGGGAGCAGGCTCCCTGCTGAGCAGAGAGCACAATGCGGGGCTCGATCCCAGGACCCTGAGTTCATGACCTGAGCCGAAGGCAGAGGCTTTAACCCACTGAGCCACCCAGGCACCCCTTTAAGACTCTTTTTAACGTGATCTCCACACCCAACGTGGAGCTTGAACTCACAACCCCAAGATCAAGAGTTCTATGCTTCACGGACTGAACCAGCCAGGCGCCCCTGCATTAAACGATTTATTTTATTTATTTATTTATTTATTTATTTTTAAATTTTAGGTAGGTTCCATGCCCAACGTGGGGCTCAAACTCATGACCCCGAAATCAGGAGTCTCATGCTCCACTGACAGAGCCAGTCAGGAGCCCCTCCATAAAATGATTTTTAGATAAATCAAGCTCACACCCACCAATCTTATGTCTGTCTTTCATTATTAAGGGAACAGTTTTGTCTTTCATGACTAGATAATATACCAAAAAAGAAAAAAAAAGAAAAAGCACATATGAAGAATAAACAATTTTTAATTTAATTTAAATGCTCCTTTGTCTACTCAGAATTACTCCAGCCAGAAAAAATAAGGCTAGTCTGTTACTCCATCCCTTTAGTCTATAATGAGACAAGTACAGGAACTGAGAATAAGGCTTTAGAAACTTACACAGAGGGGCGCCTGGGTGGCTCAGTGGGTTGAGCCTCTGCCTTCGGCTCAGGTCATGATCTCAGGGTCCTGGGATGGAGCCCCGCATCGGGCTCTCTGCTCAGCGGGGAGCCTGCTTCTCCTTCTCCCTCTGCCTGCCTCTCTGCCTACTTGTGATCTCTATCTCTCTGCCAAATAAATAAATAAAATCTTTAAAAAAAGAAAAAAAGAAAAGAAACTTACACAGGACCTGACAGAGAAAGCTTCTGTCTGTTGAATCTAATAACTGAAAAATGGGACTTTAAACACAAATACATCTACTAGAATAGCTAACTTATATACTCCTGACTTGTCTTTCTTCCTCGGCACATCAATGAGCTCACTGAACGGACACATCAGAGTAAATGATAAAGTGGTTTATTATAAGGATGAAAGAATTAGAGCGTCGAGAAGTGCAGCAGACTGTCTAACTTGCCTGAAGGCGGGAAAGACTTCGACCTAAATCCCGTGGACCTTCTCCCTCTGCTACAGATTTCCCACATGCTTCCTTTAGCCATTGCTGTATTTCATTCCCCAAAAGAGGGAGGCAATTTTCCTTATACCCAAACAAAATCTGTCTTATTTAAACTGAGTAGGAACAAAGAAAAAAATAAACTGAGTAGAGTAGCTTGACTTTGAAGTAAACCTGGCAACAGGACTGGGGTTGACCTCTCTGCCACCAGGCGGATCTTGAATCGTTATGCCCCTTGTCATTTCATGACAAACGAACTAAAAGTAAAGACTTGTCATACTACACAACTCAGGGTGCTGTTTACCTGAAGAATCTCTAACAAACTGAACGGGGGTGAGAGGGGAGTCATTATTAGCAGGAATAATGACACATTTTTTCCTAACTTCATCAGGGGCTCTCACATATTTCTTCAGGCTCCGCAGATGGCTAACTCTATCTCCTGTCCAAAAGTGGGGACTAAAGATGAGCTGATTCTTGCTAAGTCAGGTCTGATGTGGAAGTACTTCAGAACACGGAAAGCAGCAAAACTGAAAAGCCCTGAAGATTTCTTTACCTCCAGAAGAATCTCTGCGAACGGAACACACTGGACACGAACAATAACATCTTCAGTCCAGTGAGAAAGTGACTCATTCACTGAGGAGAAACCCTGGTAACGCTCACAAAGGTTCAGGAGATCCTTCTCCCACCACGCCCACCAAGAAACACTGTCTGAGGGGCGCCTGGGGGGCTCAGTCCGTGAAGCGTCTGCCTTCAGATCAGGTCCATGATCCCAGAGTCCTGGGATCGAGCCCCGCATCGGGCTCCCTGCCCAGCAGGGAGTCTGCTTCTCCCCCCTCCCTCTGTGGCTCCCCCGCCGCCCCCACTCATGTTCTGTCTCTCTAAAATAAATAAATAAGGGGCGCCTGGGTGGCTCAATGGGTTAAGCCTCTGCCTTCAGTTCAGGTCATGATCTCAGGGTCCTGGGATCGAGCCCCGAATTGGGCTCTCTGCCTGCTTGTGATCTCTCTCTGTGTGTCAAATAAATAGATAAAATCTTTTTTAAAAAATTAAAAAATAATAAATAAATAAAATCTTTAAGAAAAGAAGAGAAGAGAAAAGAAAAAGAAGGGGAGGGAAGGGAAGACAGAGAGGGCAGGAGAGGAATCTGGTTCTTAAACCTGTTCTACGGAACAGCTTCCTCAGGACCTCTTCCTACCATTACAGCCTCACAGACTGTAATGGTAGGAAGAGGTCCTGAGGAAGCAGCCTCTTCCTTCTGGACCAGACAAGGCCTTCCCGCGGCTGCATTTCACTGAGTCAACTTTCACCTGATTCCTACTGCCTGACACACACGAGCCTTTCATTACACGCAGAAGTAATTCTCTGGCACTTGTTAAGGAAGATTCAATAAATACTTCAAAGATTGACTATCATTAAATAAATGATTATAGCTCATTTCCACATATAATTGGTAACATGGATGCTGAGAATTTACATCTGCCCCCTAAATCATCATCTGTAAGATCACAGAGGTACCCGTGTCTTGCTAAATAAGCACCTGAGCCTAAAAATCAAACAAACTTGGTCATTAAATGCTGTGGGCCAAGCTTGAAATGCCAGCACTTACTACTAAAAAGCTCTCATTAAGAGTAACAGACACTGGGGCACCTGGGTGGCTCAGTGGGTTAAGCTTCTGCCTTCAGCTCAGGTCATGATCCCAGAGTCCTGGGATCGAGCCCCACGTCGGGCTCTCTGCTCAGCCGAAGCCTGCTTCCTCCTCTCTCTCTGCCTGCCTCTCTGCCTACTTGTGATCTCTGTCTGTCAAATAAATAAAATCTTAAAAAAAAAAAAAAAAGAGTAACAGACACCAGCCTGACTACTGGACACATATTCGTGAAAGACTCTCCGTGTCCCCTCCCTGCTGCATTTCTGACATGGCGCTCACCGCAGCAGATATACATGCAGCCGTGTTCACTAACTTCCTGGTTTCATTTTTCTTTCCTCCGAACCCAGTGCGTGCAGGCACTTGGGGCAAAGCCAGGTTTCACTCCCCAGTCTCTTTCCCCAAGACACGATTTCAATTTCAAATTACAATCTATGCTAAAGCCATTTACAGAACCAGAAACTGGGGCTTCAGGAGGACTCACCATGAATGTCGCCTTCTCCCTGGAAAAGAAAAGAAATTTAAAGTTTAGTTCAGTTTTTATTTTTATTTAATTTTTTTTTACTTTATTTTTTTAGTAATCTCTAGCCAACATGGGGCTCAAACTCATGACCCTGAGATCCAGAGTCACATGCTCTTCTGACTGAGCCAGCCAGATGTCCCTAAAAATTTACTCCAGATTTTAATTTTATAACAAGCAAATAAAGCAGTCACGGTTCTGACAGGCTACTATCTGTTTGAAACCAAATGCGAAATTTCATTTTGATGCAGTCAAGTTCAGGGTCAGGCCGCAACACGATAACATTACAACCTTTAGTTACTTGTGGACAATGCTGAACAAAAATGCTACATGACGGGTTGTCCCAGTGCCACAATATCCAACACACCAAAAAACGTTAACATTTACGTCAGTGACCTAATATCAATTAGGATTTCAGAGGATCCTTTAATCAGAATGGGAAACTGGTAAATTTATCCTTCCATTCTCTCTCTCCTTTCTCTTTATCTAGCTGTTGAAGGGCCTCTATAAATTCCAAAGTCCCACACAGGTCTCTCCACACTTGCACCGCTGATGCCTCTGTGTGCTCTGAGGTCCCTGCTTACAGGCTTCCAGACACATCCCTGGGGGCACTGGGACCATGGTCCTCTGCAGACAACTGAGGGTAAAGCCCAGGCTGGAGTCTCCTGGAGTTCAGCTCAGAACAACTGGGCAATGTTTGCCAACAACAGGAACAATCTCTGAATTCACAAATGCTACTACATATGAGTTACGTAGGAAGTAAGCGTGCTCCGTTAGTTCCCAAAATCAACAGTGAAGGAGAGAGACTAATCCTACTGGTAGAAGAGACATCTGAACAGACCCAGATCATGTCACTTCACTTTTCCGACTTTATTCTTTATCGATCTTCCATTCCCAATATGGCCTCTGTCCCTCTCCTAATTATGTCAGACTCCAGTGGCAGAACTGAAGCTCTTAGTACAACAGGAGAGAAGTGAATTTCTAAACTGTATTAACCTCAAAGCCCTTGTCCCATGTTGTCACACTGACCTTCAGATCTAAGAAGTCTCCAGCGTTCGCTTCAGAAGAGTTCCTTCTCTGGGGTCCAGATGACTCAGAATCCTGTCGGCCACCACTAGACTTGGCACCTGAATTAAACCATACTTTCTTGAGGAATGGACAGAACTTAAGCGAAAACACTGCTTTCACGAGTGATGTTCGTGTTAGTCTCATATACAAAATGAGCTAACACTGTTAAGAGGGTTAACTGAGAGCTTAAAAATTCCACCAAATAACCCAATTTGACCCCAGTCCCTATTCTGACCCCTCAAGACTCAGTAGTTCCCACTTTTTGGTCCCAGTCTTTCGTCCACCGACAAGCTTTAACTGTTGTTGATCTCATTATGGTTGAGCTGGATTTTGCTCATCACAGAAAACCAACTGTAGTTATTCATACTGGGTCCATCCCTTTTGACCAGTGACCATAGATATAAGCATTACCTGCCGACTTGGCCCATGAAGGAGGATTTTCCTCAGGTGTCCCAAAGATGCTAGATGCCATTTTGTTCCTCCTCACAGGCTGTTCTGTTGGTTCATCGAAGCCTAATGAAAAATTGGATCCACCGCCTGGAGGCCGCAAAACCCTTGGAATAATGGCAAAACATCCATTTCAGGTCATACCAAAACACTTCTCGGCATAAATGTCTTCAAACCCCTTTCATTTCATTTCCCTCACCCATTTGTTCCTCCTACACAGCCCCCAGCAAGGGAGAGGAATTGATTCATCATGGTATAAATTCGGTACTGGATCACACCAGTCAGAATGGCCGGTAGTAGACAGACAAGAAACAACAGTGTTGACAAGGATGTGGAGAGAAAGGAACCCTCACGCATGGAGTTGGTGGGAACGTCAACTGATGCAGCCACTGTGGAAAACAATATGGAGGGTCCTGAAAAAACTGATAATAGAAATACCATATGAGGGGCGCCTGGGTGGCTCAGTGGGTTAAGCCGCTGCCTTCGGCTCAGGTCATGATCCCAGGGTCCCGGGATCAAGTCCCGCATCGGGCTCACTGCTCAGCAGGGAGCCTGCTTCCCTTCCTCTCTCTCTGCCTGCCTCTCTGCCTACTTGTGATCTCTCTTTGTCAAATAAATAAATAAAATCTTAAAAAAAAAAAAAAAAAAAAAAAGAAATACCATATGACCCAGTGATTCCACTCTGGATATCTACCGGAAGAAAACAAAAACACTCATTTGGAAAATATATGCACCCCTAAGTTTACTGCAGCATTATTTACAACAGCCAAGGTATGGAAGCAACCCAAGTATCCACTGATAAATGGATAAAGCAGATCTGGTACAAACAGATGCACAGTGGGGTATTACGCAGCCATAAACAAGAATGAAACCTCGCGGGGCGCCTGGGTGGCTCAGTGGGTTGAGCCGCTGCCTTTGGCTCGGGTCATGATCTCGGGGTCCTGGGATCGAGTCCCGTGTCGGGCTCTCTGCTAAGCAGGGAGCCTGCTTCCCTTCCTGTCTCTCTGCCTACTTGTGATCTCTCTCTGTCAGGTAAATAAATAAAATCTTTAAAAAAAAAAAAAAAAAAATGAAACCTCGCCACTGGAGACAACATGGAAGGATGCAGAGGATATGATGCTAAATGAACTAAGTCAGACAGAAACAAATACTACGTGATTTCACTTGATGTGGAACCTAAAAAACCAAACCAAATGAACAAACAAAAAAACCCAGAAACAGACTCACAAACACAGAGAACAAACTGGCCAGAGGGGAAAGGGTGGGGGGGGGGATGGATAAATGAGGTGAAGGGGATTAAGAGGTACCAATTTGCAGTTATGAAATAAATAAGTCACAGGATAAAAAGTACAGCAAAGGGAATATACTCAATAATGTTGTAACAGATTTGTGTGAGGACCCACGGTGACACTAGTCACCATGGTGGGCATCTCATAGTGTATAGAATTGCCAAGTGCTGTACGGTACACACCCCTGAGACTAGTATAATACTATATTGTCAACTATTCTCAATAAAAAGACTTAATATTTGCAGTAAGGTTGTCTGACACCCAGGGCAGCTGAAACAGCCTGGTTCATGTCCCCTTTTAACAAAGACCTAACAGACCTCGCCTAATGGGCGTGGCTGGATATATCGGCAAAGAAGTATGGAAGCACATCTCGTGAGTTATGTATTCATAACGCACTTCCACTTTTATTTTCAACAAAACTAAAACGCAAGAGTACACATGTAAAAGTTGATCATTTTAGAAACCCAAGGAAAGCTGATGATAGTCTCCTCCTGTCTTGGCGTCACCAGCGAGCCCCATTTACACACCTGTAAGGCATGCGGCGTCCTCACTAGTAAAGACAAGGGACCGGCCACAGGAGGAAGTCCAAACGAGACACAGGCATAAGACTCCCAGCATCTTCGATTACCAGGCACCACTGGACACCCTCTACAGCTTTCAGTTCAGCAAGGAAACCCAGCACTTGGACATTTCCAGAGCTTCCTGTCTTGGATTGATCAATGTTCTCCCTCCCTGGAAGAACTCAATTTAACTTGTCCCGTCACCACTCAGAAAGAGAAATGGACATGGTCTTACGGGATGATTTTCTAACTACTGATTCTATTCCATTATTGGGGACAGGAGTAGTCTGGTCTCCTACTTCTTCTTAAATCAGTTTGAGAAATATTTTTACAGGAGGATGTCCATGTCATCCAAGTTTCCAAATAAATAACAGTTTTCATTTGCATACAGCTCCTTACATTAGGAAACGAAGGAAAAATTAAACACTTACGGGGTAAATTCCCTTCTAAGTACCCCTCTAAGGGCATTCCAAGTCTTGATTTTTTAAAAACTACTATTGCATGCTAAATGTTTTCTCACTTCCATTATTTTTTCCTTTGGCGCATACATCATTGAAGAATATATTTATATGTTTCCAAACATAGGGGTCTTTCTGGTTTATTAATTTCTAGCTTTTAACTATAACACAGACAACTGCCTGTATGACATGAGTCCTTTGAAATTTGAGGAAAGGTGCTTTTAAAGCCTAATATGTGGTCAACTTAAGAAATCTATCTATGGGCTTGAAAAGAATGTGTATTTGCCAATGTTCTATAGGTCTACTAGGATAAAGCCTGCTAATTGTGAGTTGTTCTAATCTACTGATTTTTAAGTATGTTTTATCACTTAAGGAGAGAATCTATTAACAATTCCTACTACAATGAAGAGTTTGTCAGTTTCTCCTCAGAATTCTGTCAGGAGTTTTCTCCCAAAAAGACTGCCACTGGGGACGCCTGGGCAGCTCAGATGGTTAAGTGTCTGACTCACTTTCTGCTCAGGCCATGAGCTGAGGGTCGCCGGGTAGAGCCCCTGAGCCCACGCTCAGCAGAGGTCTGCTTGAGGATTCTCACCCTCTCCCTCTGCCCCTCCCCCCACTCACGCGTGCACGTCTTCTGTCTCTAAAATAAACAAATCTTTAAAGCAGAAGAAGGTGCCTGTTTAGCTCAGTCAGTAGATCGTGTGATTGTCGATCTTGGGGTTGTGAGTTCAAGCCCCATGTTGGGTGTAGAGATTACTTAAAAATAAAAAAAGTAGAGGGGCGGGTGGCTCAGTGGGTTAAGCCTCTGCCTTTGGCTCGGGTCATGATCTCAGGGTTCTGGGATCGAGCCCCGCATCGGGCTCTCTGCTCAGTGGGGAGCCTGCTTCCTCCTCTCTCTGCCTGCCTCTCTGCCTACTTGTGATCTCTATCTGTCAAATAAATAAATAAAATCTTAAAAAAAAAAAAGTAGAGGAATCACAAGAGGAAAATGGGACAAAAGGTACTAACAGGCAATTTAAAAATGTGGGTAGCCTCTAAACATTAAAAATGCAATCCCACTAGCAAATAAATGAAATTTTAAAAAAGGATAGGGGTGCCTAGGTGGCTCAGTGGGTTAAACCTCTGCCTCGGCTCAGGTCATGATCTCAGGGTCCTGGGATCAAGCCCTGCATAGGGATTTCTGCTCAGCGGGGAGCCTGCTTCCCCCCCCACCCTCACTCTCTGCCTGCCTCTCTGCCTACTTGTGATCGCTCTCTCTGTCAAATAAATAAAATCTTTAAAATTTTTTAAAAATAAAAATAACAATAAACAAAACAAAGGGATATGTATTTTGCTTATTAGACTGATAAATATGAAAAAAATGCCAATTTCCAGCATTAATTAAAGTATGAGAGTATAAATCTCTACAAACTTTCTTTTAAAAAAATATTTTTTTTATTAATTTGAGAGACAGAGACAGCAAGAAGCACAAGCAGGGGGGAAGGCAGAGGGAGAAGGATAAACAGACTCACTGCTGAGCCGGGAGCCCAATGCAGGGTTCGATCCCAGGACCCTGAGATCATGACTGTGCCGAAGGCTGACGCTTAACCATCTGAGCCACCCAGATGCCCCAAATTTGTACAAGCTTTCTAAAGGATATTTTGATAGCATATGTCAACTGTTCGCTTTTTATATGAACTGGCATTTCTACTTACAGAAATTATCCTTATCGGATAACCAGAAATATGTACAAGGACACTCCTATAAAAACGTTAATCTATAAATAAAATTGGTAATACCCTAACTGGCCCTTAGTAGGGGTTTAGTTATCCAAGCATGTCCATACAACAGAAAGCTGTATACATCAGGGTCAGATTTACCTTCGCTGGTAGATGTCAGAAATTATTCAAAACACAGTGAATGAAAAACGCTGGAAAACAGAAGGGCAATCACGTGTTACATAGAACAACGTATATACAGAGAGATAGACTTATCTAGCTGTGTGACCTTGGGAAAACTGCTTACCCTCTCTCTACGCTTTGGTTTTCTCTGCAAAAAGAAGAGGTTCACGGTAGCTGCCTTGTAAGGCTATTCTAAGGATAGCCTGTAGACTGTGCCTAGAACAGAACCTGGAACACAGACGGCTACGAGATACTGTCATCAGAACTAGACATAAAGGCCTGAAAGCACAAACACCACAATGTTATCCAGGGTTTGTGCTTTCAGATGGAATTTCAGGTGAATTTCAGTGTCCTGTTTTATACTTCATATTCTTCTGGATTGCCATTAATCTAAAATTCTTCTTTTTAAGATTTTATTTATCTGATAGAGAGCACAAGCAGGGGGAGTGGCAGGCAAAGTGAGAAGCAGGCTCCCTGCTGAGCAAGGAGCCCCACGTGGGGTTCGATCCCAGGATCCTGGGATCATGACCCGAATCGCAGGGAGACGTTTAACCCACTGAGCCACCTAGGGGCCCCATTTTATTTATTTTTTTTTTTAAGATTTTTTTATTATTATTATTTTTTTAAGTAATCTCTGTACTCAATGTGGAGCTTGAACTCACAAACCCAAGATCAGGAGTCCCATGTTCCACCAACTGAGCAGGAGCTCCAGTCTAAACTTCTTTTAATGGCAGCTTCTGGGTCCCGGAATTCCCGGACACTCCTTCTATCGACAGTCCTAGTTTTCCCACTGGCCACAGCGTGTGCTTGTCTGTGCGCACCCCTGTGCCCTCGCATCTTACAACTGAAACCCTGGCTCCTCTGCTCCCTCGGGTGCAGCGGACCCTGGTCTGCGCTCCCTAACGCCGCGCCCCTTCCTACCTTGTTCCTCTTCCCCGCAAACTAGCAGGAGGAAGCCTTGGTTAAGCCCAGGCAGGACTGAGGAGATGTGACCAACAGCAGGGCTCTCTGTCTTATCTAGATCTTACCTTCTTCACCAATCCAGCCGAGCCCCTTTCCTCACCTTTCCCTGAATAGTTGGTTAATCTCCACTTTGAGGTATTTACTCCCATTTTTACTCCGGCCTAGAGCACTCTCTACCCTTTCTTCAAGGGCTCTTCAAAACCTAGCCCATCTCTTAAACCTCCACGTCCTCCATAAAGTCGATCAATAGAACCCTCCATAGGCTCAAAGAGTATCGGGTCGTACATGGAGGAAAGGATGGCAGATCCTCTCCTAATGGTGTAAAGTGCCCGAGAAAGTAAATGTCTTTGGCCTGTGGGTAATGCAGTCTTTTTTTTTCCCCCCAAGAATTTATTTGTTTATTTGACAGAGAGAGAGAAAGAATACAACCAGGGGGAGTGGGAGAGGGAGAAGCAGCTCCCCACTGAGCAGGAGCCCGATGTGGGGCTCGATCCCAGGACCCTGGTATCATGACCTGAGCCACCCAGGCACCCATGGGTCATGTGGTCTTTGGAACTATTCAGTCTGTCATGTAGCACAAAGGCAGCCACAGACAATCTGAAAACGAACGAGCACAGCTCTGTTCAAATCAAGTTTTATTTACAAACATTGCATTTGATTTTCATGTAATTTCCACAAGTCAAGAAATGAATCTTTTTTTTTTTTTTACAACCATTTATGAATATAAAAAATTAGGCACCCGCTGCATTTGGCCCTTGGGTGATAGTTTGCTGGGCTCTGTTCTATCTAATTCAACAGCCTCACTTTTAATGGCTCAGTTGGTTAAGCGTCTGTTTCAGCTCAGGTCATGGTCTCATGGGTTGTGGGACTGAGCCCCATATCTGGCTCCGTACCCAGCAGGGAATCTGCTTGAAATTCTCTCTTTCCCTCTCTATCTACCCCTCTGCCCACTCGCTCTCGCTCTCTCTCAAATAAATAAATCTTAAAAAAAACAAAAAAGGCAAGTGTATCCAGGCATACAATTTATAAAGATGATAATTGTAGGTTTATTTAATTAAGCTGCTTAAATCATAATTAAATGTGTATTATAAATTCTTAATAGGCTTTCTCTCATGTTAAAGTTTGAAGCAACCAGCTTTTTATCCCTTGTTCCTCAAATCAACAAAGACACCTGAAATAAAATCAAAATTAACTTGCTTCAATATCATCCCCTTCACTCCCTAGAGAGTAGAATGATTTTTTTTCCTTTCCATAATTAAACCCTCATGAATTATTTTACCAAGATGAAAATCTCCAGAACCCTAAGAGGCTGGGAAGTATTTTGGGGTGTTAAAAAAAAGGGAAAAAAAAAAAAGAATACTAGCACCCAAACACCAGCTTAAAAAGAAAGTCAAAGCTCTGAGCACCCAACTTTTTAAAGGTCTGCGTTCCTCCCACAATAGCAGGTAATACCTACTCCGATGACGTCATTGTTGTAGAGCCCATTTGTAACAGTGAGACATCCCCAAACAAAGGATTTGGATCATAAGACAGAAATTATTTCAGTTTAATTTTTTAAGATCCTATTCTTTCTGAACTAAACCAGGATTACATATTTGAGACTCAACAAAAATGTGCCCATGAACTATGGATAGCAATTTTTTAAAAATTACTTTCTCTTTCTTCTTTCTTTAAACCCCAGAGTTCGCACGTGATCTTTGCAGATCATTCCCCTACTAGCCTAAATTTATAATGTGCTTATGGAGCCAGGAAAATGTTACTGCAGAAACAAGTGGAGAATTCGGTGAGATTACAGAGGAAGGAAAGGTAAGAAGTAAACACAAGGACAAAGCTCTAGTCCTGAGGTCACAATATTGGAGGGAAACTGATGACAAAAGGTGAATGAAAACATTTATTCTGCAAAACAAAAAAATAACTCCTGTCTCACATTTCCAATATACATATCAAAAAACTAGCATGAGGATTCATTTGACCTGGTTACTGAAATTCTTTATGAAGCACTAAACAGAACTTAACCCCAAAAGATAATACCTGATTTTTTTACATAATGTGTCGATTTTCACATTCCAATCACTACAGTCTGACCAGCACAAAGTTGACCACATGGCACAAAAGAAAAACCAAGGTTCAGTGTGTTCCATTGCCCTCTGAAAAAAATGATCTCATTGCAAGGATGACAACAGAAGAGGGAGTGACCAGTATTTTCATAGGTCTGTCCTAATCAAGGTCCCCAACCTGCCAGGACCAACCAATTTATAGTTTTTTAAATCTTTCCCACTCTTTTCTACATTGTATAAGGGAAAGGAATGAGTTGAAAAGGGATGTCAACCTCCCACCCAAGACTCACTGCTGAGCCCAGTTTTTTGTCCCCAAGTTCTCCAACCCCAGTGAAGCACTATTTCACAGCCGTCTTCTTAGCCCCACAAAATGGCTCCCTTTGTGCCACTTGCCCAGGACCCCAAGGCTGATCGCACACGACAGCAGGTCGTGATCAATGAAGAAGAGATGCCCAGAAAAAGTGGAACCTAAGCTTCCTACAAGCCTTGAGCAGGATCCCAGAAATGTCTGTATCCACCTTAAAAGAACAGTGTGCAATTAGCCGAGACAATGTGGACACCTTCCACCGATTACAGACCCTTTCACCAAGTCAGGCAAGGGCTTGGAAAAGGGTTCCAGTCCAAACACCCAGTGTCCTCTTCCCCAAATGCCGTAGCAAGACTGGCCAGAAAGGCCCTGGCTTCCCAGGTGGAGACAGTACGGAAGAGACAATGGACGTCTCCGGCCCCGCCCAAGAACAGGAAACCTCCTCCAGCTCGGGAACCCGGGCCAGCGACGAACTCATTTGGCAAACGTCAAAGGGGTTAGGGAAAGAGGTGGGATGCAAAGACCGAGGTCCGAAGGTTTGAGCGCAGAAAACCCACTCGGACTGGCTCACCACCCACCCCCGTCTTTCGCGTTTGGAGGTGGGCGCGGGAGGGGAAGGAGCAGGGTCTTTCCTTTGTTAGCGGAGGGGAAGCACTTCGCAGAGGACTGACGGCTGGGTCCCGGACGGGCGTGGGGGTCGCAATGACCAGCCCCGCCCGACCACAAATGCCACCTGCCGGACGGGCCCCAGCGGGTAGGAGCCCGCAAGACTCGATCGCTGCGGCCGCAAGAGGTGACAGCCGCACGGGGCGCGGGGCCGCCACCTGCCCGGGGCCAGAGGCATGAGCGCGTGGCCAGGGGTGGGACAATGGGGCCTGACTGGGGCGCCCCGGGGGCTGCCCAAGCACCTGGGGGCCAAGACCACCGCCCTGAAGCCGGGCCAGCCGCGCCGCAAAGGGAAAGAAGCGAACCGTCTCCGCATGGCCTGACTACCAAAATCCCGCAGCACTGCGAGGGCGAGCGGCCCCGGCCCTCCTCGGCCGACCCCTCGCTCGGGGGGCAGGAATGAATGGGAGAGGAGCGGGAATCGGGCGGGGCTGGCGCGCCGGGCTTGCGGGACCGCACAAAGACGGAGCCGACGGCCGAGCACCGCCGCCCGCCCCGGCACGAGCGCGGCGCCGAGGCACGTTATCGCCAACGACCGGCCCCCCGGCCTCAGTGGCCCCACCGGGCAGCGGCCCTCCCGCCCCCGCCCCCGCCCCCCGAGCTCCTCGTGGGGCGGGTGCGGCCCCGCAGCCTCACCGGGAGCTATTCCTGCTGTTGGGATCGACTCCCTTGAAGGTGGTGGTGGTGGTCATGGTGCCGAGGAGCGAGGTAGGCTGAAGCGGGAGCAGAGCGCTGAAAGGGTCGGGTCCGAGGGGCGCAGAATTGCTCCCCACCCCACCGCCAGCGACCGCTGCAGGAGCCTCCGCCACCGCCTGCCTCGCCGGCCGCAGCCTTTATAAGGCTCGAAAAAGCCCGCCCCCACCCTGCCGGTATTGGCCAATTCAAATAGCCTTTTTCGTTCCTATTGGCTCCCTGGAGTGCCAAGCATCGTGCGGCACCTCGACGGGCTGCCGTGGCCCCAGCTCAGCCTAAACCCGCCCCCTTCCTGGTCAGGGTGTCTTTAGAAGTTCCCCCTCCCCCATCCCCAAATCTCGGTGATGATTGGACAAAAGGACGAACCTGCCCCGCGCTGGGCACAAGTTGTGCTCGCTGTCACTTAAGGAAGTTACCTGACCAAGGAAAAACTCGCCCTGGGCGGGTTGGAACCCACAAGCCGAGGACAGATTGTCTTTACCATTACTTAACTTGCCTTACTCATGGAGAGACAGTAAGGCACGCTCCTTAAGGGAAGAAAATTACTGCCACAAACTGACATTCATTGAATACCTACTGTGTGTCCCGTTTGGCAACATGACAGTCTCAAAACAGCAGCACTATGAGTCAGCAGCAGAAAGCAAGCCAAGATGATCCCTTTTCAAACGACTGGAAATTCTTCACATTTTAATATTATTTAGCTGTCATGGGTGGTGCATGTACTGGACCAAAATTACAGTCGCTCCGGTTTGAGGGCCTGTTCTAAGGCTGGGTAATGGTTGAGGTGGTGGGGAACAGTCACATCCCTTGCTACCAAGACTATGGAGCAGCCCTGGCCTCTGCAGCTGTTTATAACCCTTAAGTCATGACTCTTCCACCTGTCTGCGTAAATCTATCCCTGCAACAAATGCAGACACCACTTGGAGGGCTCAAGAATGGCTGTTTACAAGATCCTAAAAGGAAAGTCTTGAACAAACGAGAATGGAGGCCTCCCCATGTCAGGCATGCTTCCTCAAGGCAGACCCTTTTCAGTATCTCCATAAAAATTAAGCCACATTCCTTTTTGTGTGGCCTCCTTTCCCGGCAGTTGGAAGCTTGTATTCTTGGTTGACCACTCTCCTGGGTTTTCGTGAAAATCCAGAGATAAGTTCTCTTCTAGAAGGCATGGATCACGTCTGTATGTGCTGACCACTTGTTTGGATTAAAATCTGCCCATTCTTAAAGGCTGGGCCTAGATTTCCAAAACTTTTATTTTTGATCATTTATTTTTTCCCAAAACTTAAAAAACAAAAAGCCCTTCAGACCAAGCTAGACAGTGAGCAGGCGCGCCTTCCTTGTAAGTCAGACAGTTATCAAGTAGGAGGTAAAGCAGTCTAGGTTGGTCGCTATCTCAGGTTCCCATTGGAGAAATCAGAGCTTGAATCTGGAATTTTTCTGAGAGCTAGTTTCCCATTTGTAAAATAAGGACAAAATAGTATTTCAGGTGCAGAGTTGTGAGGGCTGAATGAGGTAATGTATGGGAAGTGATTGGTTCAAAATGTAAGAGGTCATCAAAGTGATAGCCATGCTGATGGCAAGACACACTTGGGAAGTAATCACAAACTTCTTAATAATCTGAATTTGTCTCTTATGGGTTAAATGAGAGGTTTGGACAAATCTTCCAGTGGGTCTTTGTTTTTAAGCAAGCTCCACACCCAACATGGGTTGGGTTTAACTCATGACCCTGATCAAGTCTCTTGCTCTACTGACTGAGCCAGCCAGGCACCCCAAGGTGGGTCCCCCTTTTGGTCTAAACTTTTGAGTTCCTGCTTGACTTGCCCGATTTCCTCCCTGCCCTGTAGTATAAAAGGCAGGTTGGCGTGGTAATGCAGCACTGGATTGGAAACCAAAAAGCGTAGGTTCTGGTTCTCCTCCCTTAAAGAGACATTTTTTTTTTTTTTTTTTTTAAAGATTTTTTTTGACAGCATGCACAAGCAGGGGGAGCAGGAGAGAGAGAGAGAGAGAGAGAGAGAAGCTGGCTCCCTGTTGAGCAGGGAGCCTGATGCGGGGCTCCATCGCAGGACTCTGGGATCATGACCTGAGCCAAAGGCAGATGGTCAACCAGCTGAGCCACCCAGACGTGCCTAAAAAGACACTTCTCCCATAAGAGACACGTCTGGGCCACTTAGGTTGTTTTTTTTTTTTTTTTTTTTTTTTAATATATACTCTTGAGCCCAGTTTCCTCATCTGTAAATGGGGTTAACCTATTTAAGTTGTTGTAAAGGTTGAAACAAGATAATTTTAAGAATGTTGTACTTGGTAGGGACATCAGGCTGGCTCAGGAAGTACAGCATGGGACCCTTGATCTCAGGGTTGAGTTTGAGCCCCACATTAAGTGTGGAGATTACTTAAAAAAATAAAATCTTTGGGGCACCTGGGTGGCTCAGTGGGTTAAGCCTCTGCCTTCAGCTCAGGTCATGGTCTCAGGGTCCTGGAATCGAGCCCCGCATCAGGCTTTCTGCTCAGCAGGGAGCCTGCTTCCCTTCCTTTCTCTCTGCCTGCCTCTCTGCCTACTTGTGATCTCTCTGTCAAATAAACAAACAAAATATTTTAAAAATAAATAAATAAATAAAATCTTTAATAAAAAGATTATGGGGTGCCAGGGTGGCTTAGTCTTTAAGTATCTGCCTTTGGCTCAGGTCATGATCCCAGGGTCCTGGGATCGAGCCCACATTGGGCTCCCTGCTCAGCGGGGAGCCTGATTCTCCCTCTCCAGCTCGCTGTGCTTGTGTTCCCTCTCTGTCATAAAGAAATAAAATCTTAAAAAAAAAAAAAAAAGTTGTACTTGGTAAACTAAAGCTTTCTACTAGAGCTGCCCCATCCTGGCTGCACATCAGAATAACCTAGAACCTTTTAAGGAATACAAATGAATGCCAGCCCTATCTGAGATATACCGAATTGGAATTTCAGTTGGGGGAGGCAGGGCGGGTAGAGTCTAACCATGGGTATCTTTAAGAACCTAAACAGGTCACGTGTGGCTTGGGCTGAGAACCTTTGCTTCAAAGGTAAGAGATCAGTCCCGAGGAACCCTTTTAATCTAATGATTTGTGAAGAAGAATAAATTATGTAAAGCATATCTGATTAAGGCCATAGGAAAGGCCTGTTTGGCGCATTGTATTTTAAAGTAAAATTGCCAGGGGTATCTGGCTGGCTCAGTTGGTGGGCATGTGACTCTGGATCTCTGGGTCGGGAGTTCAAGCCCCACATACAGCTTACTTAAAAATAAAATAGGGTTGCCTTTGTGGCTCAGGTCATAACCCCCGGGTCCTGGGATGGAGCCCTGCATCGGGCTCCCTGCTTACTGGGGAGTCTGCTTGTCCCTCTTCCTCTGTTCCTCCCCCTGCTCGTGTTCTCTCTCAAATAAATAAAAGCTTTTAAAAAAATAAGAAAGAATCCTGCCTTAAGTAAAATTGCCAGAAATTTCCAGAATAACAAGCCTTTCCGTTGACTTGTTCATGTCCATAATAATTTTGACTAAAATCACTGTACTCCACTTTTTTCTCCAAGTCAAGAGATTTGGGATAAAACATATGATATACAGGTTTGCTATAATGACCTTCGCACCAGATGACCAACTCCATTGAAAACGGGACATTAATAAAATTACAGTCTGTTCAGGCGCCTGGGTGGCTCAGTGCATTAAAGCCTGTGCTTTCGGCTCGGGTCATGATCCCAGTGTCCTGGGATGGAGCCCCGCATAGGTTTCTCTGCTCAGCAGAGAGCCTGCTTCCCTTCCTCTCTCTCTGCCTGCCTCTCTGCCTACTTGTAATCTCTGTCAAATAAATAAATAAAATCCTTAAAAAAAATTACAGTTTGTTCAAAAGATCAACACAGATCAGATCAGTATCAAAAGATTCAAAAGGATGGCTGTTCTCAAAATCATGAAGGCCCATCGTTGATTTGTAAAATTCATATTGAGGACTCAAAGTCAATACAAAATTTGTTCTGAACCCTTAAGTTGACCTAAAAACCTAATGAAATATTAGATGAATTCTTATGACAAGGAATGGTCCAACAGCTATTTCATGACTATAAGCAATGTTTTTCAAACATTTATGAAGCAGAATCCAAATATATAAAATAGATGAGCAGACCAGCTGTGACTGAAAGTGAGCAGAGGGTCCGAAATCCTGGCCCCTTCCACTTCTCCATCCCTGGCTGGCCTTCTCTCCACTGTCCTCTTTTGCACAACCCCATGGTTCCACGCAATTTCAAAACCACGGCCCTCTATGTATGTTCCGTTTTCACCTGCTTTTTAAACACAGTGAAGGGGGGCATGAGCAGTTAGCCATACTCTGCACAATTTCTCACATCTTTAAGCAGTCAGTGCCCCCTGATTTCACTTAGTCCCATGCTGCTGCCACTTCCCTACTATCTTCCAAGTACTAGGCTTTCATTTGTATTTCAATTCAGAAAGCCTAGTGATCAGCGTTCCCAAAAGGTTTTGGTAAACCCAGTATTCTCAGAATTTCCTCAGAACACAGTCTATTGTTCTGAAGCAGGTGGCAAGAAATTACTATTTAAAAGATGTCAAAAAATGTTTAAAGCCCTAATAATTTTCCTTTAACATGGACATAAATCCTGTTGGTTTTTAAATTTGTTACTGGGTATGTGGAGAGTTTTATTCAAGAATGCAATGTACAACTTACTCAGAATAGAATAATCTGGAAGTCATTCTTCACCACTTGAAGCCTACTAAGGTAATAAATAAATTTAAATGAAACACAAAAAGATGTATTGACATAGCATCTCTTAGCTCTCAAGCATGTTTTTTGCCTTGAACTTTACCAACTTTGTTCTCAATCCATTTCAATCTGCCCCAATTTATTCCAGAATGCCAATGGAAATGGGCAATCTCCAGCACCTCATTATTGGGATTTACTCTACCGAGATTATGCAATCAAGTTTGAACCAATTTCTTAGATTAGTGTCTCTCACACTCTGATCCAAAACACACATACTGGGTTGAACCCATATGAAATTGCAGACACTGGACTATTTCTGACCTACAAGAACAGTAATTGTTTTTGTTCAACCATACTTTAATGCATTTTCTTTGTTTTCTTAAATAATCTCTATGCCCAACGTGGGGCTTGAACTCATGACCCTGAGATCAAGAGTTGCATGCTCCACGGACTGAGCCAGCCAGGTGCCCCAACACATTTTCTTCCCATTTTCTATTCCTCCTATTGTTAAAAAGAATTTGCTGCTCTTGTGCCTTTGAACTTCATGAAGTAACTGAATTAATGACTCATTGACAAGTATTTCTAACCAGCTTTTCAACCCCAGGATTCCAGGGTGCCCCCATGTTACTTCTGTGTGACTTAGCCATACATATTTACACATACATTCTGTATCCATCACTCCTAAAGCCAAATTTAGTATGCATCTGTCCATTCTTTTCTTAGCTGTATCCCCCCCCCACACAAAGGCAGATTAATGTCACAGAGAGACAACTGAAGGCGTTTATTTTCTCTTGAAACTCATTTGCCATAAAACAAACCAACTACCTGATATGGAAAATGGTGGTCATGTTCTACCTTCTCTTTGTCAAAGGTAAACAAAATGACACATACTCCCTACTAGATCTGACATGCCACTCTCAGATCCTTTTTAATCACTGGATTGTGGAGGGACAGCATGATTCCTATCTTCTCATCCTTTCCCCTTCTCTCAGACTGACCTGAATAAAATGATGTGGATTTAAGTTTATTTGCTTTCCCCAATCCCAAGCTACTATTTCTTTATTTAGTAAATAAGCAAAAAACTCCCCTAACCCATCTGTCCTTCTCTCCTAGAGATGAATTTGGCCTCCTTTGCAAAAATAATTGCTAAAATTACAAACATCAAATAATTTTAAACAGCATGCCCCGAAAAATGTGAGAAGATTCTTAATATTCCAAATTCTGTAACTTGTGGCAAAGTTAGCCATATAATATGCCTTAAAATACGAACTGCAAGAAAGCAAACATTACACAACAATTCTGAGACTTTAAACAGTTTCATAAAGGCCCCAGGGGTATAGGAAATCCTAAAATGATCTCATAGTCACATGTCACTGCTTACAGGGAAATAACACTCCACATTCCAAATAGATTAAATTCCTAACCTGTTTATATGCTCTATTCTAATTATGTTCCACTCTGAGGGACTCTTTTCATTAGCTAACTAACCACTTTACAGACTAAAGTCTCAAAAAAGCACTTGTGTATGCTGCTACATGGAGGGCCAGCTCTCAGATCACTACCTACATAATAAGAATGCCAAAGCATGTTGTGGCTAGGTCTTTTGGTTTTCAGAATATTAGAAAATCATTAAAATCCTCAGGACTGTTTTTCCTTAAAGACTCCTTAGGGCACAATTTAGCATTAAGCATTTATTTAAAAACCTAACAAGATGAAGACTACATTGTTTCAGAAGTGAATAGAAAATTCTTGGCCTTTATATGTTAAGTACAAGGCATGGGCACAGATCACAGAATTCTGTTGAGCCTCAGCATCCTATGGCAGAGCCTTTACTGCACACCGAAAATAATAACTTTTATTTAAAGAGTTCGTGGGAGGCATTGTGCTAGGTGGCTGAAACATTTATTATCTCATGTCATCTTCACCATCCATTAGGTGCTTATTAGTTTTTTTTTAAGATTTTATTTATTTGACAGAGATCACAAGTAGGCAGAAAAGCAGGTAGGTGGGGGTGAGGGGAGCCCACAGAGCACAGAGCCTGATGCGGGCGGGGCTCGATTCCAGGACCCTGAGATCATGACCCGAGCTGAAGGCAAAGGCTTAACCCACTGAGTCACCCAGGCGCCCCTGCTTATTAACTCTATTTTTAAGATTTTATTTATTTATTTGACAGAGAGGTCACAAGTAGGCAGAGAGGCAGGCAGAGAGAGAGGGGGAAGCAGGCTCCCCGCTGAGCAGAGAGCCGGACGTGGGGCTCGATCCCAGGACTGACATCACGACCTGGGCCGAAGGCAAAGGCTTAACCCAGAGTCACCCAGGCGCCCCTGCTTATTAATTCTTAAGAGTTGTGATGATGCCTCCCAGAATTGCTTCTCATTCCATTGCTGTGAAAATATATGTCTAGGGGTAGGACAGGCATTGGTATGATTTTAACAGCTCACCAGGGGATTCTAATGCAAAACCACAATCCAGAATCACTGCAGCAATATCTGAACTCAAAAATAACCCGAACCAGCACAGCTGGCCCTCTCCAATACACCCTAATGCCTACAAGGGCCCCAACAGGCTTCCCTCCTGTCCGGGGATTCCACTTCCCACCGAGCTCCTGCTGGCACAATCTCCTATAGCCCTACACACTCTGACCAAAGTCTACCATTTCTCCTCTATGCTGCTACTCGCCACCTTCCCTTCCATATCATCCCCTTTCAGGAGAATATAAACGAGGTGTTAGAATGCAACTAATGAATCATTGAACGCTACGTCAAAAACTAATGATATACTGTATGTTGGCTAATCGAATTTAAATAAGAAAATAAACTGATCATCAGGTTACAGTAATTTCCACAAAAACATGAACAAGCAAAAAAAAAAAAAACACCAACTTGACATTCCTATTTCTGAAAAGTTGCTAACACCTTTTGTTTTGGCCTCAAGCAGTGTGGCTGAATAGGAGGGGTGCTTCAGAAGAAAAATTCTCTCATTTCCCTGTACAGAACTGTGTTCATTTAGACACTATTTCCTACTTTCAGGATATAAATATGGGGATATTAATGTAAGAGCAGCCAGAGAGTTCAGTTCAATTGTTCCAACAATTAATCAAAATGGCAGTATAACTCCCATCATTTGAACCTCCCTACCAAAGGTAAAAAAATTAAAATGCAAAGATTACTTCCAGCATTTTCAACAATTCACTTATTTTCAAAGTGTTCTTTAAAAAGCACTCCTCAGGGGACGCCTGGGTGGCTCAGTTGGTTAAGCAGCTGCCTTCGGCTCAGGTCATGATCCCAGCATCCTGGGATCGAGTCCCACACTGGGCTCCTTGCTCGGCGGAGAGCCTGCTTCTCCCTCTGCCTCTGCCTGCCATTCTGTCTGCCTGCGCTCGCTCTCTCTCCCTCTCGCTCTGACAAATAAATAAAATCTTTAAAAAAATAAAAAAATAAAAAGCACTCCTCAGGGGCTCCTGGGTGGCTCAGTGGATTAAGCCTCTGCCTTCAGCTCATGATCTCAGGGTCCAGGGATCGAGCCCCGCATTGGGCTTTCTGCTCAGCAAGGAACCTGCTTCTCCCTCTCTCTCTGCCTGCCTCTCTGCCTACTTGTGATCTCTGTCAAATAAATAAATAAAATCCTTAAAAAAAAAAAAAAAGAGCGCTACTCAGGGAGCTGAGGAGCTGGCTGGCTCAGTTGGGAGAGTGGGCAATTTTTTTTTTATAGATTTTATTCATTTATTTGATAGACAGAGATCACAAGTAGGCAAAGAGGCACACACAGAGAGAGAGGAAGGGAAGCAGGCTCCCTGCCGAGCAGAGAGCCCAATGTGGGGCTCAATCCCTATGACCTGAGCTGAAGGCAGAGGCTTAACCCGAGCCACCCAGGCGCCCCAGAGAGTGGGCAATTCTTGATCTTGGGGCCATGAGTTCAGGCCCCACACTGGGTAGAGATTACTAAAAAACAAAACAAAACAAAACACCCTTAAAAAAAAAAGCTCCTTAAGTTTTTGCATAGAAAATCTGTCTTTATGGTAACAAGGTAAGTGAAACGGGAACAATGAAGAATACTTAACAACCGTGGTAGTTATACACTGACCCAACTATTAATAAGCTACAACAGACATTACCAAACAGTGCCTTTTCCATGCTTTCTCCTCTGGCTTTTTAAAATTCTAACAGGTTTTCCTACTATAAAGTTTATATTCCCCCCCAATATGGCAAAAGCTCAGACATTAATCAGTAAACTCCTAATTAAACAAGAACACAATTCAAGACCCTTTATATAATAAAGTTCCCTAGCTTGAATTTCAATCCTAATTTTTAATTTTTAGGGCACCACCGAAGTCCACCATTCAACAGTACCTAGCACAACATCTCAAGAGACATGCACTTACCTGATCTAAGATTTCTTGGGTGGTAGCCTTCCCACACAGGTGCACAATACAAATTGTAAACGGAGGTTGGTAACACTATACATACAGGAAAATAAAAGTTGTTGGTTCGAGATTAACTCATATATACAGAGCGAAAGAACTATGGAATAGGGGAGCCTGGTTGGCTGTCAGAAAAGCATGCAATGCTTGATCCTGAGGTCATGAGTTCAAGCCCCACACAGGGTGTAGAGATTACTTCAATAAAGAAAACTTTAAAAACCTACAGAACACCTGCTGTCTAGGGAAGCTCGTTCACCATAAAAATGGATGTAAAAAACCAAACCAAACCAAACCAAACCATACTGCAACAGTGGTAGAGTGAACTAAGTGAATGACAAGGCATGATAGGACATGGGGACTCAATCCCAAAAGGCCACATTGGTGAATAGCAGGGGTGGAAATTCAGTTTCTTGAGAACCAATACAGAAGAACCGAATTAACAGGCACCAGACCTGTTCTCTAGTCCTAGTTTCACAATCATCTAGCTGTGTGACAAGTAACAACCCTCAGGGCCTCAGCTTCCTTATCTCTAAAACAGGGGTTAGAGTTAGGGAATCTGTCTTTCCAGCTCTAAGATTCTATTTACTAGTTCTATAGCTGTTACCCTTCCTCATACATTTGGGTTTAAAAACTGTGGTGCCCTGCATATTTAAGGCTCTAAGAGTGGATATATGTGGATAAATATTTACTGGCCTTCAACATCCTCAAGGAACAAAGACTCTATTTTGGGTCAGGGAATATTTATTCACCACAAGAGGCTAGCATGTTTAAGTGATTTATCAGCAGTTAGCAAATTCATAACTTTCTCTTAGCTGCATGTACTAACCCATTCTGCTAGGTAGTGGTTACAGAAAAGAATATTTGGGAATAAATCCACATTACGACCCAATTTTTTTTTTTTTTTTGCTAGTAAAGTTGCATATTTGGAACTGCCTAAGCTTTTTAAACAAAGAGGCTGTAACATTAGTTGCTAGTCACTTATAAACTTTGTTATTCTTTGTTTTGTATCAGTCTGTCAGGAATGCAATGTAGCTTTGTCTTCCTTGAAATGTTACTTCTAGTAGGCCTACTCATTTCATGGTTTTTTTCTAAGCTTCTCAATATTCTTCAGAATAAAGAAAACAGCTCATTTTAAACAAGAAGTTTATTTAAACAACAAGACGCTTGACTTGAAGGGAAAACTATCTAGGATTCATTTCTTTTAGAGTAATTTATCCCTACTTAAAGACAGATTGCCCTACATGTAACAGCTACGTACAAAAAAGTTATAAAATTGTCCTTGGTTTTACAATGATAAATGAAAAACATTAAAATTCTCCAATCGAACAAGGTATGCAAGGATTTTTATGTTGTTCTTTTTTTTGTTAAACAGTGAGAGCAAAATAACTTACTGGAATATAAAGATAAGAGCTGACTGAGCATGCCACTAATGGAGAGAGGGGGTATTTTCACAGAAGCAGTATTTTCCCCCATCCCATCTCCATTTGATGTCGATCAAAACATACCATTGGCCATTTAGTTAAAAAAAAAAAATGCAATATGCTTGTGCACATACACAGTTACTTTATGTACAATAAAGGAATGGGGGAGGGGAAAATGAAAGAATAGAGAAAACTATACTGTAGTAGTCAGGATGTGGTGGAACCAAATTGCGGCTTTCTAATTGAGAATGTCTTCTTGGTCTGGAGGAACAGAGTTCTGGAGTAAAGTAGCAGGTTCCCTTTTTAGTAGACACCTCCTGTCTGCTGCTGGAACACATCAATTGTATCTTCATCCTCCATTTCCAACTGGCATATGAGAGAAGAAAAACAAATGGAAGGCCACTGATTATCAACTCTTAAGATTTTTAACTCTAGGACTTAAGTACCCCCAAAACTCCACAAGTTCCACCCAAATCCAGTGTTCATTACTGTAGACATCCTACAGCTTAATGTAGCATCAGTCTTCGGTTTAAGTTAATTTTTCACTTGGTCTTCCTTATATGGAGATTATAGAAAGCTTAGGGGTTTGTTTGTTTGTTTGTTTTTGAAAGGAGGGGTGGGAGTTGTTGCCTTTTTTTTTAAGATTTTATTCATTTATTTGACAGGCAGGTATCACAAGCAGGCAGAGAGGCAGGCAGAGAGAGAGAGGAAGGGAAGCAGGCTCCCTGCTAAGCAGAGAGCCCAATGTGGGGCTCGATCCCAGGACCCTGAGATCATGACCTGAGCTGAAGGCAAAGGCTTAACCCACTGAAGGTGCCCCGAAAGCTTAGTTTTTAAGTGAAAAAGCTTGGGAGTGCCTGGGTAGCTTAGTTGCTTAAGCATCTGCCTTTGGCTCAGGTCATGATCCCAGGGTCCTGGGATGGAGCCCCACATCAGGCTCCTGCTCACCAGAGTCTGCTTCTCCCTCTTCTTCTGCCCCTCCTCCCTGCTTGTGTGTGCTCTAATAAATAAAGAAAATCTTAAAAAAATAAGAATTTTAAGTGAAAAAGCTGAATATGTCCATGAGTTAAATCGCCTCATTTTTACTTATTGAAAATAAAAACGTTATAGGGGTGCCTGGGTGGCTCAGTGGGTTAAAGCCTCTGCCTTTGGTTCAGGTCATGATCTCAGGGTCCTGGAATCTCTACTCAGCAGGGAGCCTGCTTCCCCCCCCCCGCCACCCCACCCCCACTCTCTGCCTGCCTCTCTGCCTACTTGTGATCTCTGGCTGTCAAGTAAATAAATAAAATCTTAAAAAAAAAAAAAAAAAAAAAAAGTTGTAAAAATGGTAAAATAGGGGTACCTGGGTGGCTCAGCGGGTTAAAGCCTCTGCCTTTGGCTCAGGTCATGATCCCAGGGTCCTGGGATCCAGCCCCACATCACACTCCCTGTTCATCAGAAAGACTGCTTCTCCCTCTCCCACTCCCCCGACCTGTGTTCCCTCTCTCACTGTGTCTCTGTCAAATAAATAAATAAATAAAATCTTTAAAATAAAATAAAATGTTAATGACTAAGTTTCAATTCCCTCTTTGTAAAATGAAATAGCGTTCAGTTATGAGAATTAAATGAGTCGAAGAGAGTATTTAACAATGTGGACACATAATTATATTACTATTAAAAATGGTCATTAAGATATTCTATTTTTGGGGCGCCTGGGTGGCTCAGTGGGTTAAGCCGCTGCCTTCGGCTCAGGTCACGATCTCAGGGTCCTGGGATCGAGCCCCGCATCGGGCTCTCTGCTCAGCAGGGAGTCTGCTTCCTCCTCTCTCTGCCTGCCTCTCTGCCTGCTTATGATCTCTCTGTCAAATAAATAAATAAAATCTTTAAAAAAAAAAAAAAAGATATTCTATTTTTTTTAAAGATTCTATTTATTTATTTGACACAGAGAGAGATCACAAGTAGGCAGAGGTAGGCAGAGAGAGATGGGGAAGCAGGCCCCCCTGCTGAGCAGAGAGCCCAACACCGTGCTCGATCCCAGGACCCTGAGACCATGACCCGAGCTGAAGGCAGACCCTTAACCCACTGAGCCACCCAGGCACCCCAAGATATTCTATTTTATATAATTCTATTTAATAAACATTGGGAGAATAATTCTAAAATGAATCAGTTTCATTCTACAGCAAATTCAATTCCAAATACTCAAAGGAG
This sequence comes from Enhydra lutris kenyoni, assembly GCF_002288905.1. Classification (NCBI taxonomy): domain Eukaryota; kingdom Metazoa; phylum Chordata; class Mammalia; order Carnivora; family Mustelidae; genus Enhydra; species Enhydra lutris. Next base: position 501,012 of record NW_019154159.1, read on the forward strand.
TTTGAGTCCACTTTCAATGTAAAATTTCATAATGCATTTCCAAACAAATCCTTCTCGCAGTTTAATATTTGCAGCCAGCAATGTAGAGACCAGAACTTGTTTTTGGTGGCAGATGAGAGCATCAATAGACAGCAAATACATTCTAAACATCCGAGTTTAGTGTAAATAGGTTTTTATTCTTTTTAAACCATCAAAACATGTCTTCAGCCTATCTACTGATACAAAACCCCAGGGATGTTACATTTTACAGTGAAACTTGAAATGCCTCAAAGGATAGAAGCGTCTTTCCTATCTCTCACTCACCAAGAGAACGCAGCTCCTCCTTGTGGCTATCTACTATAACTGCTTCTTAGAGACTCACCAGGGGAAATTACTTCAAAACATTCTCTCCTCAATTACAACCCAGACATTTCAAATTTTTTTTTGACATTTCAAATTTTTAAAACACAACCAGAATAGGCTGCTTCACTCATACCATATTTATTACTTTCTAGTTTTTATGGACTGATAAAACATTTGAAAGTAGACAGGCTTCAATTTAAACTTCTATCAAAATATTTTTTTCCCCAAACTAAGTCTTGAGTGGAATCTCAGAGAGTAAAAAGAAACAAATATGCAGAGCTTTTGCCACAAAAAACCACCCAGCTGATCCCTTGCAAAGTGACTCGTAAAGTGATTAAGGGAGGGGCACCTAGGTGCCTCAGTCATTAAGCGACTGCCTTTGGCTCAAATAAAATCTTTTAAAAAAATTAAAAAATAGATTAAGGGATCAGACAGCATCACCTTTTGCAGAAGGCTTTGGAAAGTCACCTATTATCAAAAACCCTACTGATCAAGCTAAACCATCAAGAGACTTCCAGTTAGAGCCCCCAAGGTCCCTTTAGTTCACAAGGGCTGGTGAAAGAGAAGTCAGCATGAGAAGTGAAAATGCTCAGGGTCTACAGCCAACCAATCACCTGCTGGGAACCGGGAGCATGATCAAGAGCTGTGGCGACAAAAACAGCATTCTGAAGTATTGTCTCCCAATGGTGCTGGCAATGGGAAAGATTAGACTAAATTAACTAAATGACCTGTCAGCTTTACAAAATGGTAGCTGGATATTTAAAAACCACTAACATTTCCTGATGAAATACTAATATTCATGATATTTTAGAGTTTTGCACTCTTGGTGAAAAACTCTACTCCAATGTCTAAAAGTCTACAAATAAAAACAAGGCTGCTGAGCAAATCACAAAATACACTGACTTTTCTAGTTAGCACAAAGAGATTTTTACCTGTGCAGGTGTGTCTGTTTCATTGATTGGCTGCCCATCAAATCGGAATCTGATCTGCCTCATTGACAAACCCTGCAAGAGAGTTTAAAAGCAGTTAAGAATGCAAGGAAACACTAAGAACTAAAATCATATGCATATTTAAACCTAAATAAATGATCATCAACATGTTCACATTTCTATGTGGTTTGGCATGACTTTCAAATCCTCTGAACTATGTTTGAACTTCTTAGGAAGAATGATTTTTTTTTTTTTAAGATTTTATTTATTTAATCGAGAGAGGGAACAAGCTGGGGGAGGAGCAGAAGGAGAGAGAGAAGCAGACTCCCCGTTGAGCCAGGAGGCTGAATCTCTGGCGTTCTCCCAGATTCCACGATCATGACCTAAGCTAAAGGCAGACGCATAAACAACTAAACCACCTGAGCGCCTGAAAAATGATCAAAAGGTCTTTTTTAGGGGTGCCCGGATGGCTCAGCTGGTTAAGCAGCCAAATCTTGATTTTGACTCAGGTCATGACCTATTTGAGATTCTCTCTCCCTCTCCTTTTACCTGTCCCCAACTTACTCTTTCACTCTCTCAAATAAATAAATCTTTTTTTTTTTAAAGGGTCGTTTTAAAAAAGGTGTATTACTTTGAGACCACAGCTACTCCAAGTTTGAACAGATCATAGCTTGAGTCAAACTGCATTTAAATGAGTAGAAAAATAACTGAAAATTTTTTAAAAAAGATTTTATTTATTTGACAGACAAAGATCACAAGTAGGCAGAGAGGCAGGCAGAGAGGAGGAAGCAGGCTCCCTGCTGAGCAGAGAGCCCGATGTGGGGCTCGATCCCAGGACCCTGAGATCATGACCTGAGCCGAAGGCAGAGGCTTTAACCCACTGAGCCACCCAGGCGCCCCAACATACTGAAATTTAAAGTAACATATATGCACAGCAACATTCTCCATTGCAGAAAAAGCTCTCAAAAAGGGAAAAAAAACCCACCCTTAATAATGAAAACTGGAAGCCACCTAAATGTAACAATTAAAATTTTGCCTTAGAGCTACTTAAACTTCGGATGCCTAGGTGGCTCAGGTCATGATCCTGGAGGTCCAGGATCAAGTCCCACATCAGGCTCCCTGCTCAGCAGGGAGTCTGCTTCTCCCTCTGACCCTGCCCCTTCTCATGATCTCTTTCTCAAATAAATAAAATCTTAAAAAAGAAAAGAAAAGCTACTTAACCTTCATTTCTATCCAAACAATTCCTATCACCAAGCAAGAGTAACCAAGCACAATGTTAGGCACGCCACAAGAATTCAACCCTTGGCTAAACAACATTTCCACCATTACTGTCCTAAAACCATCCATAAGCATATAAGCTTAAAAATGTGGATACCTCAAAAGAACCACCTGCTTTTTAAATTCCTTCTTAGTACCTACCCAGACCAGCAATGATTATTTGTCAACCTCTCACTGAAAAGCAAGCTCCAGGAGGGATAAGAACCGCTGACTGTCTTGGTTACATACTGCATTCCTTGCACAGAGTAGGTGCTAATGGATAGGTTACTGATGGAATAAAACGGATGAAAAGGAGTACCTACCTTACCATGCTTCGCTTTATTTAAAATAAATCAATTTAAAATAAATCTAAAGCCTACTAAGTTGAGGAGCAGCTTTATTACAAAAAGGAAATTTTAAAATTACAAGTTCAGCTTCAAGAAATTTTTGTATGTATTTGAGGAGATAAATGAGCCTAAGCATGCCCCTTCTGCAAAACAGATTCCAGTGTTTTACTAATCATTACCTACCTGACATAGGAGTGGGGAAAAGGGGAAAGGAGCAAAGCCGGCAACTGCAGCCAAATAAAGACAAGACGGGAAAATAAAGTCTCTATGGACATAAGCTGTAAACATATTGACTGGAAAAAGAGCTTTTTTTAGGAAGCAGCCTACCCAAAAAAATAAATAAATAAATCACTCCTGTATCGTCCTCATACCACAAACTGTTACTATTGTTTGTGTAACTATTGTTACACAAATCCCTGCTTCAACTAAACTGAGTTCCTAGGACTAGAATATTGAAACAAAGTGCTCAATACTTACTTGACTCCTGTATTCCTTTATTAAACATGGATTCATTAAGTCTGTCTTTAAAACTACCCCTAACATCAAGATCGTATTACCTACTTTGAACACGCTAGCCTGTGACACATACCACTTTCAGACTAGCCTTTGTCTTAAAGAATGCGATTCCCGGACCAGATAGGGGACACAACCTTAATTCATTCCTCATGACATCCAAATTTAATTTGTGATTATGCAAAGCAACCATGAATTAAATGCCAAGCCATTAACTACCAATTACACATTTGCAAACACTCCATTGAAGACCCATTGCTTTAACAAAATACGAAGCCATATGCTGGTTTCTTCCTCTATGTCCACAAGTAAGGTCCTAACATCAATGGCATGGCCGTTCAAAACAAGAAGGGAAAAAAACACAAGGCCAGAACAGGCATCATATTCCTTTATTACTACCTGTTTGCATGCTTTTCCTCATCAATAAAATGTTTTATTTTGCTACAGACCAAATGTCCAAATTCAGGAGACCTGCCTTTCAGATTCTATAAACCACGTAAATTCAATGAATTTGGAAACCAGTATTTGGGTTCCACTTCTGAGTAAATCTTATCTCTGAGCTTCAGCTTCAGAGTTGTGCCACAGAAGAGCTGTGTGAGGGTATCTCTTTGGATCCCTACTTCTTCATTTCACAAAACCAAACAGGACTAAACCAATGAATCAGTCTGGGCTCTCTAAAGCCACTTAACATTCCACAAAACCATTAGTTATAGTAAATGCACACCAGAATGGAACAGTATGCCCTCAGCCAAAGAGGGCAAACTCAATTCTACATGTGAACAGAAAATTTATTTACAACCCAACTTCTGGAGGCAGCTTGAATGTTCGCTATCACTTTATAAGCATTTACCGAACACACTCATATATACGTCAGGTACTAGTTTAAGTTCTAGAGAAACAGTGAACAAAAAGGCCCTATGCTCGTGCAGCTTACATTTTAATGGAGAGGCAAATACAGTGATCAATAGAGAAAACAAAAACAGTGAGAGGACCGAGTGATGGGAGCAGAAGCACTGTGAATTAATCAGAAAAGTCTCCAAAGATAGTAATCAACCAGGAGTGGAATAAAACGGCTAAGGGCTCAGCACTATCCAAGAGAAATCTTATTATGTGAGCTACACGTCATCTTAATTTTTCTAATTGCCACATTAAAATCAGGTTAAATTTTAATGTTTTAAATCAATATGTTAAAAATCCTTTTAACATGTAATTGACATTTGAAAAATTAAGATATTTACTTTTCCCACTATGAGTTTTCAAAATCGGGCACATATTGTACACTTTGCAGCACATATTAATTTGGACTAGCCATGTTTCAGGAGATGAGCAGTCACACATGGCTTGTTATCTACTGTTCTGAACAGCACAGGTTTAAATAGAGAACAGAATTTGTTGATGGATTTTATAGGAGTTATAAAGCATCATCAAGGATGATTCAAGGTTTTGACCTCCCAACTAGATATAACATAGTGCTATTTACTGAGTGGGGATACCGGAGAAAAAGATTTCTAGGAGCACAATCAAGAGTCTTTCAATAAATAAATAAAATCTTTTTTTTTTT